>NW_024399968.1:0-110748 GCF_905171765.1 Bufo bufo
CTCTCTTTGTGTAAAAAGTTACACTCCATTTAATAACAACAGATTTCTAGCTGCCTTTATGTACTGAATTTCTAGCTGCCTTTATGTACTGTTCGTAGCAATCTTTTTCTCCCTTAGTCCTAACAGCAGCACAACAATGGGGTAATTCTGCCCGTGTGAAATGGTAGGACGGATGGAATTTAAATAATCAAATGACTAATTAATTGCCCTCTCCAACTACCATGATGGTGACTACAACCCCACCCATGCAGTTTTTAATTATAAAGTAAAATAAGATAGGGAGGGATACTTGTGATGTTGTTAGGACTAAGGGAAAACAGACTAACGTAAGAAATCCAAACATTTCTTATGTTCTCCAACATAAGGATATAGTGCTTTACATGAACACAGCGTGCCCTGAGATAGCACTATGCTATATGTGAGCAGAAATTATACGCATGCTATTTGCTGCCACAATTTTACTTGTTAAACCACCTTTACTGCATAGAGGTGAAAAACAGAATGGCCCGTACGGGGATCGAACCCGCGACCTTGGCGTTATTAGCACCACGCTCTAACCAACTGAGCTAACCGGCCAGGAGCTTACACCCTGCCACGCACATTGTCTCGTTTCTACAGGTTTATTTAATGTTTTCTCTTTCTTTCTTAACATAGTCGTTTATACTAAGAAAATGCAAGGCCTCCCCGTCGGGGAATCGAACCCCGGTCTCCCGCGTGACAGGCGGGGATACTTACCACTATACTAACGAGGAAATGCTGGTGGTCGGGATGGGTCACACGACCCTGATTCAGCGGCCCTTTTAGAACAATGGCATCGGCCTGGAGGTAGGAGAAACTGCTAACAAACAAGAAGTACGAATGTTAAACCGGCACAAATGGCTTAAAGCGTGCCTGAACCTTCACCAAAAACTGCAAACTATGCTGCTTTCTCATTGCCCAACAATTCTGTGCCCCCTATTTCTGCAGCTGCTGCTCCGCTATTTTCTGCTTTCTCCATAGCCGGGGGCCTGTCCCTTAGATGTCAGTCTAATAGTACTGAACTGAAATACTTTGATTCCCACACTTCCCTACATGCACTGTATAGGAAAGCAAAAGCCTGATTTTAGATGCTTAGTTCTTTGTCATGTCTGGATTGCATAGCAGTGAGAGACATGACACAGAACTAAGCAGCTGGAAGAGCTCAGTTTACTTACATGAGCTGCTGCTTTGCTGCATGTTTGGCTGTTAGGAGAGGCAGGCTACCGGTGAGCAAATAGGAGCACACTTTGATAGATAGACACCCCCCAACTTCCTGTAGTCTGTCTCTCTGCTCCTGTGTTACTTGGGACAGAAAAAGCATGACAACAGGGGGTTGAACCGCAGATTTAGTAGAAGGGAGACATGTAGGGGCCAAAAGTATACCGATACTTTTCTAGTGGAAAAACGCAGAAATGTTAACCCTACTTGCATAGCAAAGTTGCTAGATACCAAACATACTGCCATAATAACTCCTCTTTGTGTAAAAAGTTACACTCCATTTAATAACAACAGATTTCTAGCTGCCTTTATGTACTGAATTTCTAGCTGCCTTTATGTACTGTTCGTAGCAATCTTTTTCTCCCTTAGTCCTAACAGCAGCACAACAATGGGGTAATTCTGCCCGTGTGAAATGGTAGGACGGATGGAATTTAAATAATCAAATGACTAATTAATTGCCCTCTCCAACTACCATGATGGTGACTACAACCCCACCCATGCAGTTTTTAATTATAAAGTAAAATAAGATAGGGAGGGATACTTGTGATGTTGTTAGGACTAAGGGAAAACAGACTAACGTAAGAAATCCAAACATTTCTTATGTTTTCCAACATAAGGATATAGTGCTTTACATGAACACAGCGTGCCCTGAGATGGCACTATGCTATATGTGAGCAGAAATTATACGCATGCTATTTGCTGCCACAATTTTACTTGTTAAACCACCTTTACTGCATAGAGGTGAAAAACAGAATGGCCCGTACGGGGATCGAACCCGCGACCTTGGCGTTATTAGCACCACGCTCTAACCAACTGAGCTAACCGGCCAGGAGCTTACACCCTGCCACGCACATTGTCTCGTTTCTACAGGTTTATTTAATGTTTTCTCTTTCTTTCTTAACATAGTCGTTTATACTAAGAAAATGCAAGGCCTCCCCGTCGGGGAATCGAACCCCGGTCTCCCGCGTGACAAGCGGGGATACTTACCACTATACTAACGAGGAAATGCTGGTGGTCGGGATGGGTCACACGACCCTGATTCAGCGGCCCTTTTAGAACAATGGCATCGGCCTGGAGGTAGGAGAAACTGCTAACAAACAAGAAGTACGAATGTTAAACCGGCACAAATGGCTTAAAGCGTGCCTGAACCTTCACCAAAAACTGCAAACTATGCTGCTTTCTCATTGCCCAACAATTCTGTGCCCCCTATTTCTGCAGCTGCTGCTCCGCTATTTTCTGCTTTCTCCATAGCCGGGGGCCTGTCCCTTAGATGTCAGTCTAATAGTACTGAACTGAAATACTTTGATTCCCACACTTCCCTACATGCACTGTATAGGAAAGCAAAAGCCTGATTTTAGATGCTTAGTTCTTTGTCATGTCTGGATTGCATAGCAGTGAGAGACATGACACAGAACTAAGCAGCTGGAAGAGCTCAGTTTACTTACATGAGCTGCTGCTTTGCTGCATGTTTGGCTGTTAGGAGAGGCAGGCTACCGGTGAGCAAATAGGAGCACACTTTGATAGATAGACACCCCCCAACTTCCTGTAGTCTGTCTCTCTGCTCCTGTGTTACTTGGGACAGAAAAAGCATGACAACAGGGGGTTGAACCGCAGATTTAGTAGAAGGGAGACATGTAGGGGCCAAAAGTATACAGATACTTTTCTAGTGGAAAAACGCAGAAATGTTAACCCTACTTGCATAGCAAAGTTGCTAGATACCAAACATACTGCCATAATAACTCCTCTTTGTGTAAAAAGTTACACTCCATTTAATAACAACAGATTTCTAGCTGCCTTTATGTACTGAATTTCTAGCTGCCTTTATGTACTGTTCGTAGCAATCTTTTTCTCCCTTAGTCCTAACAGCAGCACAACAATGGGGTAATTCTGCCCGTGTGAAATGGTAGGACGGATGGAATTTAAATAATCAAATGACTAATTTATTGCCCTCTCCAACTACCATGATGGTGACTACAACCCCACCCATGCAGTTTTTAATTATAAAGTAAAATAAGATAGGGAGGGATACTTGTGATGTTGTTAGGACTAAGGGAAAACAGACTAACGTAAGAAATCCAAACATTTCTTATGTTCTCCAACATAAGGATATAGTGCTTTACATGAACACAGCGTGCCCTGAGATAGCACTATGCTATATGTGAGCAGAAATTATACGCATGCTATTTGCTGCCACAATTTTACTTGTTAAACCACCTTTACTGCATAGAGGTGAAAAACAGAATGGCCCGTACGGGGATCGAACCCGCGACCTTGGCGTTATTAGCACCACGCTCTAACCAACTGAGCTAACCAGCCAGGAGCTTACACCCTGCCACGCACATTGTCTCGTTTCTACAGGTTTATTTAATGTTTTCTCTTTCTTTCTTAACATAGTCGTTTATACTAAGAAAATGCAAGGCCTCCCCGTCGGGGAATCGAACCCCGGTCTCCCGCGTGACAAGCGGGGATACTTACCAGTATACTAACGAGGAAATGCTGGTGGTCGGGATGGGTCACACGACCCTGATTCAGCGGCCCTTTTAGAACAATGGCATCGGCCTGGAGGTAGGAGAAACTGCTAACAAACAAGAAGTACGAATGTTAAACCGGCACAAATGGCTTAAAGCGTGCCTGAACCTTCACCAAAAACTGCAAACTATGCTGCTTTCTCATTGCCCAACAATTCTGTGCCCCCTATTTCTGCAGCTGCTGCTCCGCTATTTTCTGCTTTCTCTATAGCCGGGGGCCTGTCCCTTAGATGTCAGTCTAATAGTACTGAACTGAAATACTTTGATTCCCACACTTCCCTACATGCACTGTATAGGAAAGCAAAAGCCTGATTTTAGCTGCTTAGTTCTTTGTCATGTCTGGATTGCATAGCAGTGAGAGACATGACACAGAACTAAGCAGCTGGAAGAGCTCAGTTTACTTACATGAGCTGCTGCTTTGCTGCATGTTTGGCTGTTAGGAGAGGCAGGCTACCGGTGAGCAAATAGGAGCACACTTTGATAGATAGACACCCCCCAACTTCCTGTAGTCTGTCTCTCTGCTCCTGTGTTACTTGGGACAGAAAAAGCATGACAACAGGGGGTTGAACCGCAGATTTAGTAGAAGGGAGACATGTAGGGGCCAAAAGTATACAGATACTTTTCTAGTGGAAAAACGCAGAAATGTTAACCCTACTTGCATAGCAAAGTTGCTAGATACCAAACATACTGCCATAATAGCTCCACTTTGTGTAAAAATTTACACTCCATTTAATAACAACAGATTTCTAGCTGCCTTTATGTACTGAATTTCTAGCTGCCTTTATGTACTGTTCGTAGCAATCTTTTTCTCCCTTAGTCCTAACAGCAGCACAACAATGGGGTAATTCTGCCCGTGTGAAATGGTAGGACGGATGGAATTTAAATAATCAAATGACTAATTAATTGCCCTCTCCAACTACCATGATGGTGACTACAACCCCACCCATGCAGTTTTTAATTATAAAGTAAAATAAGATAGGGAGGGATACTTGTGATGTTGTTAGGACTAAGGGAAAACAGACTAACGTAAGAAATCCAAACATTTCTTATGTTCTCCAACATAAGGATATAGTGCTTTACATGAACACAGCGTGCCCTGAGATAGCACTATGCTATATGTGAGCAGAAATTATACGCATGCTATTTGCTGCCACAATTTTACTTGTTAAACCACCTTTACTGCATAGAGGTGAAAAACAGAATGGCCCGTACGGGGATCGAACCCACGACCTTGGCGTTATTAGCACCACGCTCTAACCAACTGAGCTAACCGGCCAGGAGCTTACACCCTGCCACGCACATTGTCTCGTTTCTACAGGTTTATTTAATGTTTTCTCTTTCTTTCTTAACATAGTCGTTTATACTAAGAAAATGCAAGGCCTCCCCGTCGGGGAATCGAACCCCGGTCTCCCGCGTGACAGGCGGGGATACTTACCACTATACTAACGAGGAAATGCTGGTGGTCGGGATGGGTCACACGACCCTGATTCAGCGGCCCTTTTAGAACAATGGCATCGGCCTGGAGGTAGGAGAAACTGCTAACAAACAAGAAGTACGAATGTTAAACCGGCACAAATGGCTTAAAGCGTGCCTGAACCTTCACCAAAAACTGCAAACTATGCTGCTTTCTCATTGCCCAACAATTCTGTGCCCCCTATTTCTGCAGCTGCTGCTCCGCTATTTTCTGCTTTCTCCATAGCCGGGGGCCTGTCCCTTAGATGTCAGTCTAATAGTACTGAACTGAAATACTTTGATTCCCACACTTCCCTACATGCACTGTATAGGAAAGCAAAAGCCTGATTTTAGATGCTTAGTTCTTTGTCATGTCTGGATTGCATAGCAGTGAGAGACATGACACAGAACTAAGCAGCTGGAAGAGCTCAGTTTACTTACATGAGCTGCTGCTTTGCTGCATGTTTGGCTGTTAGGAGAGGCAGGCTACCGGTGAGCAAATAGGAGCACACTTTGATAGATAGACACCCCCCAACTTCCTGTAGTCTGTCTCTCTGCTCCTGTGTTACTTGGGACAGAAAAAGCATGACAACAGGGGGTTGAACCGCAGATTTAGTAGAAGGGAGACATGTAGGGGCCAAAAGTATACAGATACTTTTCTAGTGGAAAAACGCAGAAATGTTAACCCTACTTGCATAGCAAAGTTGCTAGATACCAAACATACTGCCATAATAACTCCTCTTTGTGTAAAAAGTTACACTCCATTTAATAACAACAGATTTCTAGCTGCCTTTATGTACTGAATTTCTAGCTGCCTTTATGTACTGTTCGTAGCAATCTTTTTCTCCCTTAGTCCTAACAGCAGCACAACAATGGGGTAATTCTGCCCGTGTGAAATGGTAGGACGGATGGAATTTAAATAATCAAATGACTAATTAATTGCCCTCTCCAACTACCATGATGGTGACTACAACCCCACCCATGCAGTTTTTAATTATAAAGTAAAATAAGATAGGGAGGGATACTTGTGATGTTGTTAGGACTAAGGGAAAACAGACTAACGTAAGAAATCCAAACATTTCTTATGTTCTCCAACATAAGGATATAGTGCTTTACATGAACACAGCGTGCCCTGAGATAGCACTATGCTATATGTGAGCAGAAATTATACGCATGCTATTTGCTGCCACAATTTTACTTGTTAAACCACCTTTACTGCATAGAGGTGAAAAACAGAATGGCCCGTACGGGGATCGAACCCGCGACCTTGGCGTTATTAGCACCACGCTCTAACCAACTGAGCTAACCGGCCAGGAGCTTACACCCTGCCACGCACATTGTCTCGTTTCTACAGGTTTATTTAATGTTTTCTCTTTCTTTCTTAACATAGTCGTTTATACTAAGAAAATGCAAGGCCTCCCCGTCGGGGAATCGAACCCCGGTCTCCCGCGTGACAAGCGGGGATACTTACCACTATACTAACGAGGAAATGCTGGTGGTCGGGATGGGTCACACGACCCTGATTCAGCGGCCCTTTTAGAACAATGGCATCGGCCTGGAGGTAGGAGAAACTGCTAACAAACAAGAAGTACGAATGTTAAACCGGCACAAATGGCTTAAAGCGTGCCTGAACCTTCACCAAAAACTGCAAACTATGCTGCTTTCTCATTGCCCAACAATTCTGTGCCCCCTATTTCTGCAGCTGCTGCTCCGCTATTTTCTGCTTTCTCCATAGCCGGGGGCCTGTCCCTTAGATGTCAGTCTAATAGTACTGAACTGAAATACTTTGATTCCCACACTTCCCTACATGCACTGTATAGGAAAGCAAAAGCCTGATTTTAGATGCTTAGTTCTTTGTCATGTCTGGATTGCATAGCAGTGAGAGACATGACACAGAACTAAGCAGCTGGAAGAGCTCAGTTTACTTACATGAGCTGCTGCTTTGCTGCATGTTTGGCTGTTAGGAGAGGCAGGCTACCGGTGAGCAAATAGGAGCACACTTTGATAGATAGACACCCCCCAACTTCCTGTAGTCTGTCTCTCTGCTCCTGTGTTACTTGGGACAGAAAAAGCATGACAACAGGGGGTTGAACCGCAGATTTAGTAGAAGGGAGACATGTAGGGGCCAAAAGTATACAGATACTTTTCTAGTGGAAAAACGCAGAAATGTTAACCCTACTTGCATAGCAAAGTTGCTAGATACCAAACATACTGCCATAATAACTCCTCTTTGTGTAAAAAGTTACACTCCATTTAATAACAACAGATTTCTAGCTGCCTTTATGTACTGAATTTCTAGCTGCCTTTATGTACTGTTCGTAGCAATCTTTTTCTCCCTTAGTCCTAACAGCAGCACAACAATGGGGTAATTCTGCCCGTGTGAAATGGTAGGACGGATGGAATTTAAATAATCAAATGACTAATTAATTGCCCTCTCCAACTACCATGATGGTGACTACAACCCCACCCATGCAGTTTTTAATTATAAAGTAAAATAAGATAGGGAGGGATACTTGTGATGTTGTTAGGACTAAGGGAAAACAGACTAACGTAAGAAATCCAAACATTTCTTATGTTCTCCAACATAAGGATATAGTGCTTTACATGAACACAGCGTGCCCTGAGATAGCACTATGCTATATGTGAGCAGAAATTATACGCATGCTATTTGCTGCCACAATTTTACTTGTTAAACCACCTTTACTGCATAGAGGTGAAAAACAGAATGGCCCGTACGGGGATCGAACCCGCGACCTTGGCGTTATTAGCACCACGCTCTAACCAACTGAGCTAACCGGCCAGGAGCTTACACCCTGCCACGCACATTGTCTCGTTTCTACAGGTTTATTTAATGTTTTCTCTTTCTTTCTTAACATAGTCGTTTATACTAAGAAAATGCAAGGCCTCCCCGTCAGGGAATCGAACCCCGGTCTCCCGCGTGACAGGCGGGGATACTTACCACTATACTAACGAGGAAATGCTGGTGGTCGGGATGGGTCACACGACCCTGATTCAGCGGCCCTTTTAGAACAATGGCATCGGCCTGGAGGTAGGAGAAACTGCTAACAAACAAGAAGTACGAATGTTAAACCGGCACAAATGGCTTAAAGCGTGCCTGAACCTTCACCAAAAACTGCAAACTATGCTGCTTTCTCATTGCCCAACAATTCTGTGCCCCCTATTTCTGCAGCTGCTGCTCCGCTATTTTCTGCTTTCTCCATAGCCGGGGGCCTGTCCCTTAGATGTCAGTCTAATAGTACTGAACTGAAATACTTTGATTCCCACACTTCCCTACATGCACTGTATAGGAAAGCAAAAGCCTGATTTTAGATGCTTAGTTCTTTGTCATGTCTGGATTGCATAGCAGTGAGAGACATGACACAGAACTAAGCAGCTGGAAGAGCTCAGTTTACTTACATGAGCTGCTGCTTTGCTGCATGTTTGGCTGTTAGGAGAGGCAGGCTACCGGTGAGCAAATAGGAGCACACTTTGATAGATAGACACCCCCCAACTTCCTGTAGTCTGTCTCTCTGCTCCTGTGTTACTTGGGACAGAAAAAGCATGACAACAGGGGGTTGAACCGCAGATTTAGTAGAAGGGAGACATGTAGGGGCCAAAAGTATACAGATACTTTTCTAGTGGAAAAACGCAGAAATGTTAACCCTACTTGCATAGCAAAGTTGCTAGATACCAAACATACTGCCATAATAACTCCTCTTTGTGTAAAAAGTTACACTCCATTTAATAACAACAGATTTCTAGCTGCCTTTATGTACTGAATTTCTAGCTGCCTTTATGTACTGTTCGTAGCAATCTTTTTCTCCCTTAGTCCTAACAGCAGCACAACAATGGGGTAATTCTGCCCGTGTGAAATGGTAGGACGGATGGAATTTAAATAATCAAATGACTAATTAATTGCCCTCTCCAACTACCATGATGGTGACTACAACCCCACCCATGCAGTTTTTAATTATAAAGTAAAATAAGATAGGGAGGGATACTTGTGATGTTGTTAGGACTAAGGGAAAACAGACTAACGTAAGAAATCCAAACATTTCTTATGTTCTCCAACATAAGGATATAGTGCTTTACATGAACACAGCGTGCCCTGAGATAGCACTATGCTATATGTGAGCAGAAATTATACGCATGCTATTTGCTGCCACAATTTTACTTGTTAAACCACCTTTACTGCATAGAGGTGAAAAACAGAATGGCCCGTACGGGGATCGAACCCGCGACCTTGGCGTTATTAGCACCACGCTCTAACCAACTGAGCTAACCGGCCAGGAGCTTACACCCTGCCACGCACATTGTCTCGTTTCTACAGGTTTATTTAATGTTTTCTCTTTCTTTCTTAACATAGTCGTTTATACTAAGAAAATGCAAGGCCTCCCCGTCGGGGAATCGAACCCCGGTCTCCCGCGTGACAAGCGGGGATACTTACCACTATACTAACGAGGAAATGCTGGTGGTCGGGATGGGTCACACGACCCTGATTCAGCGGCCCTTTTAGAACAATGGCATCGGCCTGGAGGTAGGAGAAACTGCTAACAAACAAGAAGTACGAATGTTAAACCGGCACAAATGGCTTAAAGCGTGCCTGAACCTTCACCAAAAACTGCAAACTATGCTGCTTTCTCATTGCCCAACAATTCTGTGCCCCCTATTTCTGCAGCTGCTGCTCCGCTATTTTCTGCTTTCTCCATAGCCGGGGGCCTGTCCCTTAGATGTCAGTCTAATAGTACTGAACTGAAATACTTTGATTCCCACACTTCCCTACATGCACTGTATAGGAAAGCAAAAGCCTGATTTTAGATGCTTAGTTCTTTGTCATGTCTGGATTGCATAGCAGTGAGAGACATGACACAGAACTAAGCAGCTGGAAGAGCTCAGTTTACTTACATGAGCTGCTGCTTTGCTGCATGTTTGGCTGTTAGGAGAGGCAGGCTACCGGTGAGCAAATAGGAGCACACTTTGATAGATAGACACCCCCCAACTTCCTGTAGTCTGTCTCTCTGCTCCTGTGTTACTTGGGACAGAAAAAGCATGACAACAGGGGGTTGAACCGCAGATTTAGTAGAAGGGAGACATGTAGGGGCCAAAAGTATACAGATACTTTTCTAGTGGAAAAACGCAGAAATGTTAACCCTACTTGCATAGCAAAGTTGCTAGATACCAAACATACTGCCATAATAACTCCTCTTTGTGTAAAAAGTTACACTCCATTTAATAACAACAGATTTCTAGCTGCCTTTATGTACTGAATTTCTAGCTGCCTTTATGTACTGTTCGTAGCAATCTTTTTCTCCCTTAGTCCTAACAGCAGCACAACAATGGGGTAATTCTGCCCGTGTGAAATGGTAGGACGGATGGAATTTAAATAATCAAATGACTAATTAATTGCCCTCTCCAACTACCATGATGGTGACTACAACCCCACCCATGCAGTTTTTAATTATAAAGTAAAATAAGATAGGGAGGGATACTTGTGATGTTGTTAGGACTAAGGGAAAACAGACTAACGTAAGAAATCCAAACATTTCTTATGTTCTCCAACATAAGGATATAGTGCTTTACATGAACACAGCGTGCCCTGAGATAGCACTATGCTATATGTGAGCAGAAATTATACGCATGCTATTTGCTGCCACAATTTTACTTGTTAAACCACCTTTACTGCATAGAGGTGAAAAACAGAATGGCCCGTACGGGGATCGAACCCGCGACCTTGGCGTTATTAGCACCACGCTCTAACCAACTGAGCTAACCGGCCAGGAGCTTACACCCTGCCACGCACATTGTCTCGTTTCTACAGGTTTATTTAATGTTTTCTCTTTCTTTCTTAACATAGTCGTTTATACTAAGAAAATGCAAGGCCTCCCCGTCGGGGAATCGAACCCCGGTCTCCCGCGTGACAGGCGGGGATACTTACCACTATACTAACGAGGAAATGCTGGTGGTCGGGATGGGTCACACGACCCTGATTCAGCGGCCCTTTTAGAACAATGGCATCGGCCTGGAGGTAGGAGAAACTGCTAACAAACAAGAAGTACGAATGTTAAACCGGCACAAATGGCTTAAAGCGTGCCTGAACCTTCACCAAAAACTGCAAACTATGCTGCTTTCTCATTGCCCAACAATTCTGTGCCCCCTATTTCTGCAGCTGCTGCTCCGCTATTTTCTGCTTTCTCCATAGCCGGGGGCCTGTCCCTTAGATGTCAGTCTAATAGTACTGAACTGAAATACTTTGATTCCCACACTTCCCTACATGCACTGTATAGGAAAGCAAAAGCCTGATTTTAGATGCTTAGTTCTTTGTCATGTCTGGATTGCATAGCAGTGAGAGACATGACACAGAACTAAGCAGCTGGAAGAGCTCAGTTTACTTACATGAGCTGCTGCTTTGCTGCATGTTTGGCTGTTAGGAGAGGCAGGCTACCGGT
This sequence comes from Bufo bufo, assembly GCF_905171765.1. Taxonomy (NCBI): domain Eukaryota; kingdom Metazoa; phylum Chordata; class Amphibia; order Anura; family Bufonidae; genus Bufo; species Bufo bufo. Next base: position 11,663 of record NW_024399968.1, read on the forward strand.
GAGCAAATAGGAGCACACTTTGATAGATAGACACCCCCCAACTTCCTGTAGTCTGTCTCTCTGCTCCTGTGTTACTTGGGACAGAAAAAGCATGACAACAGGGGGTTGAACCGCAGATTTAGTAGAAGGGAGACATGTAGGGGCCAAAAGTATACAGATACTTTTCTAGTGGAAAAACGCAGAAATGTTAACCCTACTTGCATAGCAAAGTTGCTAGATACCAAACATACTGCCATAATAACTCCTCTTTGTGTAAAAAGTTACACTCCATTTAATAACAACAGATTTCTAGCTGCCTTTATGTACTGAATTTCTAGCTGCCTTTATGTACTGTTCGTAGCAATCTTTTTCTCCCTTAGTCCTAACAGCAGCACAACAATGGGGTAATTCTGCCCGTGTGAAATGGTAGGACGGATGGAATTTAAATAATCAAATGACTAATTAATTGCCCTCTACAAACTACCATGATGGTGACTACAACCCCACCCATGCAGTTTTTAATTATAAAGTAAAATAAGATAGGGAGGGATACTTGTGATGTTGTTAGGACTAAGGGAAAACAGACTAACGTAAGAAATCCAAACATTTCTTATGTTCTCCAACATAAGGATATAGTGCTTTACATGAACACAGCGTGCCCTGAGATAGCACTATGCTATATGTGAGCAGAAATTATACGCATGCTATTTGCTGCCACAATTTTACTTGTTAAACCACCTTTACTGCATAGAGGTGAAAAACTGAATAGCCCGTACGGGGATCGAACCCGCGACCTTGGCGTTATTAGCACTACGCTCTAACCAACTGAGCTAACCGGCCAGGAGCTTACACCCTGCCACGCACATTGTCTCGTTTCTACAGGTTTATTTAATGTTTTCTCTTTCTTTCTTAACATAGTCGTTTATACTAAGAAAATGCAAGGCCTCCCCGTCGGGGAATCGAACCCCGGTCTCCCGCGTGACAAGCGGGGATACTTACCACTATACTAACGAGGAAATGCTGGTGGTCGGGATGGGTCACACGACCCTGATTCAGCGGCCCTTTTAGAACAATGGCATCGGCCTGGAGGTAGGAGAAACTGCTAACAAACAAGAAGTACGAATGTTAAACCGGCACAAATGGCTTAAAGCGTGCCTGAACCTTCACCAAAAACTTCAAACTATGCTGCTTTCTCATTGCCCAACAATTCTGTGCCCCCTATTTCTGCAGCTGCTGCTCCGCTATTTTCTGCTTTCTCCATAGCCGGGGGCCTGTCCCTTAGATGTCAGTCTAATAGTACTGAACTGAAATACTTTGATTCCCACACTTCCCTACATGCACTGTATAGGAAAGCAAAAGCCTGATTTTAGATGCTTAGTTCTTTGTCATGTCTGGATTGCATAGCAGTGAGAGACATGACACAGAACTAAGCAGCTGGAAGAGCTCAGTTTACTTACATGAGCTGCTGCTTTGCTGCATGTTTGGCTGTTAGGAGAGGCAGGCTACCGGTGAGCAAATAGGAGCACACTTTGATAGATAGACACCCCCCAACTTCCTGTAGTCTGTCTCTCTGCTCCTGTGTTACTTGGGACAGAAAAAGCATGACAACAGGGGGTTGAACCGCAGATTTAGTAGAAGGGAGACATGTAGGGGCCAAAAGTATACAGATACTTTTCTAGTGGAAAAACGCAGAAATGTTAACCCTACTTGCATAGCAAAGTTGCTAGATACCAAACATACTGCCATAATAACTCCTCTTTGTGTAAAAAGTTACACTCCATTTAATAACAACAGATTTCTAGCTGCCTTTATGTACTGAATTTCTAGCTGCCTTTATGTACTGTTCGTAGCAATCTTTTTCTCCCTTAGTCCTAACAGCAGCACAACAATGGGGTAATTCTGCCCGTGTGAAATGGTAGGACGGATGGAATTTAAATAATCAAATGACTAATTAATTGCCCTCTCCAACTACCATGATGGTGACTACAACCCCACCCATGCAGTTTTTAATTATAAAGTAAAATAAGATAGGGAGGGATACTTGTGATGTTGTTAGGACTAAGGGAAAACAGACTAACGTAAGAAATCCAAACATTTCTTATGTTCTCCAACATAAGGATATAGTGCTTTACATGAACACAGCGTGCCCTGAGATAGCACTATGCTATATGTGAGCAGAAATTATACGCATGCTATTTGCTGCCACAATTTTACTTGTTAAACCACCTTTACTGCATAGAGGTGAAAAACAGAATGGCCCGTACGGGGATCGAACCCACGACCTTGGCGTTATTAGCACCACGCTCTAACCAACTGAGCTAACCGGCCAGGAGCTTACACCCTGCCACGCACATTGTCTCGTTTCTACAGGTTTATTTAATGTTTTCTCTTTCTTTCTTAACATAGTCGTTTATACTAAGAAAATGCAAGGCCTCCCCGTCGGGGAATCGAACCCCGGTCTCCCGCGTGACAAGCGGGGATACTTACCACTATACTAACGAGGAAATGCTGGTGGTCGGGATGGGTCACACGACCCTGATTCAGCGGCCCTTTTAGAACAATGGCATCGGCCTGGAGGTAGGAGAAACTGCTAACAAACAAGAAGTACGAATGTTAAACCGGCACAAATGGCTTAAAGCGTGCCTGAACCTTCACCAAAAACTGCAAACTATGCTGCTTTCTCATTGCCCAACAATTCTGTGCCCCCTATTTCTGCAGCTGCTGCTCCGCTATTTTCTGCTTTCTCCATAGCCGGGGGCCTGTCCCTTAGATGTCAGTCTAATAGTACTGAACTGAAATACTTTGATTCCCACACTTCCCTACATGCACTGTATAGGAAAGCAAAAGCCTGATTTTAGATGCTTAGTTCTTTGTCATGTCTGGATTGCATAGCAGTGAGAGACATGACACAGAACTAAGCAGCTGGAAGAGCTCAGTTTACTTACATGAGCTGCTGCTTTGCTGCATGTTTGGCTGTTAGGAGAGGCAGGCTACCGGTGAGCAAATAGGAGCACACTTTGATAGATAGACACCCCCCAACTTCCTGTAGTCTGTCTCTCTGCTCCTGTGTTACTTGGGACAGAAAAAGCATGACAACAGGGGGTTGAACCGCAGATTTAGTAGAAGGGAGACATGTAGGGGCCAAAAGTATACAGATACTTTTCTAGTGGAAAAACGCAGAAATGTTAACCCTACTTGCATAGCAAAGTTGCTAGATACCAAACATACTGCCATAATAACTCCTCTTTGTGTAAAAAGTTACACTCCATTTAATAACAACAGATTTCTAGCTGCCTTTATGTACTGAATTTCTAGCTGCCTTTATGTACTGTTCGTAGCAATCTTTTTCTCCCTTAGTCCTAACAGCAGCACAACAATGGGGTAATTCTGCCCGTGTGAAATGGTAGGACGGATGGAATTTAAATAATCAAATGACTAATTAATTGCCCTCTCCAACTACCATGATGGTGACTACAACCCCACCCATGCAGTTTTTAATTATAAAGTAAAATAAGATAGGGAGGGATACTTGTGATGTTGTTAGGACTAAGGGAAAACAGACTAACGTAAGAAATCCAAACATTTCTTATGTTCTCCAACATAAGGATATAGTGCTTTACATGAACACAGCGTGCCCTGAGATAGCACTATGCTATATGTGAGCAGAAATTATACGCATGCTATTTGCTGCCACAATTTTACTTGTTAAACCACCTTTACTGCATAGAGGTGAAAAACAGAATGGCCCGTACGGGGATCGAACCCGCGACCTTGGCGTTATTAGCACCACGCTCTAACCAACTGAGCTAACCGGCCAGGAGCTTACACCCTGCCACGCACATTGTCTCGTTTCTACAGGTTTATTTAATGTTTTCTCTTTCTTTCTTAACATAGTCGTTTATACTAAGAAAATGCAAGGCCTCCCCGTCGGGGAATCGAACCCCGGTCTCCCGCGTGACAAGCGGGGATACTTACCACTATACTAACGAGGAAATGCTGGTGGTCGGGATGGGTCACACGACCCTGATTCAGCGGCCCTTTTAGAACAATGGCATCGGCCTGGAGGTAGGAGAAACTGCTAACAAACAAGAAGTACGAATGTTAAACCGGCACAAATGGCTTAAAGCGTGCCTGAACCTTCACCAAAAACTGCAAACTATGCTGCTTTCTCATTGCCCAACAATTCTGTGCCCCCTATTTCTGCAGCTGCTGCTCCGCTATTTTCTGCTTTCTCCATAGCCGGGGGCCTGTCCCTTAGATGTCAGTCTAATAGTACTGAACTGAAATACTTTGATTCCCACACTTCCCTACATGCACTGTATAGGAAAGCAAAAGCCTGATTTTAGATGCTTAGTTCTTTGTCATGTCTGGATTGCATAGCAGTGAGAGACATGACACAGAACTAAGCAGCTGGAAGAGCTCAGTTTACTTACATGAGCTGCTGCTTTGCTGCATGTTTGGCTGTTAGGAGAGGCAGGCTACCGGTGAGCAAATAGGAGCACACTTTGATAGATAGACACCCCCCAACTTCCTGTAGTCTGTCTCTCTGCTCCTGTGTTACTTGGGACAGAAAAAGCATGACAACAGGGGGTTGAACCGCAGATTTAGTAGAAGGGAGACATGTAGGGGCCAAAAGTATACAGATACTTTTCTAGTGGAAAAACGCAGAAATGTTAACCCTACTTGCATAGCAAAGTTGCTAGATACCAAACATACTGCCATAATAACTCCTCTTTGTGTAAAAAGTTACACTCCATTTAATAACAACAGATTTCTAGCTGCCTTTATGTACTGAATTTCTAGCTGCCTTTATGTACTGTTCGTAGCAATCTTTTTCTCCCTTAGTCCTAACAGCAGCACAACAATGGGGTAATTCTGCCTGTGTGAAATGGTAGGACGGATGGAATTTAAATAATCAAATGACTAATTAATTGCCCTCTCCAACTACCATGATGGTGACTACAACCCCACCCATGCAGTTTTTAATTATAAAGTAAAATAAGATAGGGAGGGATACTTGTGATGTTGTTAGGACTAAGGGAAAACAGACTAACGTAAGAAATCCAAACATTTCTTATGTTCTCCAACATAAGGATATAGTGCTTTACATGAACACAGCGTGCCCTGAGATAGCACTATGCTATATGTGAGCAGAAATTATACGCATGCTATTTGCTGCCACAATTTTACTTGTTAACCCACCTTTACTGCATAGAGGTGAAAAACAGAATGGCCCGTACGGGGATCGAACCCGCGACCTTGGCGTTATTAGCACCACGCTCTAACCAACTGAGCTAACCGGCCAGGAGCTTACACCCTGCCACGCACATTGTCTCGTTTCTACAGGTTTATTTAATGTTTTCTCTTTCTTTCTTAACATAGTCGTTTATACTAAGAAAATGCAAGGCCTCCCCGTCGGGGAATCGAACCCCGGTCTCCCGCGTGACAAGCGGGGATACTTACCACTATACTAACGAGGAAATGCTGGTGGTCAGGATGGGTCACACGACCCTGATTCAGCGGCCCTTTTAGAACAATGGCATCGGCCTGGAGGTAGGAGAAACTGCTAACAAACAAGAAGTACGAATGTTAAACCGGCACAAATGGCTTAAAGCGTGCCTGAACCTTCACCAAAAACTGCAAACTATGCTGCTTTCTCATTGCCCAACAATTCTGTGCCCCCTATTTCTGCAGCTGCTGCTCCGCTATTTTCTGCTTTCTCCATAGCCGGGGGCCTGTCCCTTAGATGTCAGTCTAATAGTACTGAACTGAAATACTTTGATTCCCACACTTCCCTACATGCACTGTATAGGAAAGCAAAAGCCTGATTTTAGATGCTTAGTTCTTTGTCATGTCTGGATTGCATAGCAGTGAGAGACATGACACAGAACTAAGCAGCTGGAAGAGCTCAGTTTACTTACATGAGCTGCTGCTTTGCTGCATGTTTGGCTGTTAGGAGAGGCAGGCTACCGGTGAGCAAATAGGAGCACACTTTGATAGATAGACACCCCCCAACTTCCTGTAGTCTGTCTCTCTGCTCCTGTGTTACTTGGGACAGAAAAAGCATGACAACAGGGGGTTGAACCGCAGATTTAGTAGAAGGGAGACATGTAGGGGCCAAAAGTATACAGATACTTTTCTAGTGGAAAAACGCAGAAATGTTAACCCTACTTGCATAGCAAAGTTGCTAGATACCAAACATACTGCCATAATAACTCCTCTTTGTGTAAAAAGTTACACTCCATTTAATAACAACAGATTTCTAGCTGCCTTTATGTACTGAATTTCTAGCTGCCTTTATGTACTGTTCGTAGCAATCTTTTTCTCCCTTAGTCCTAACAGCAGCACAACAATGGGGTAATTCTGCCCGTGTGAAATGGTAGGACGGATGGAATTTAAATAATCAAATGACTAATTAATTGCCCTCTCCAACTACCATGATGGTGACTACAACCCCACCCATGCAGTTTTTAATTATAAAGTAAAATAAGATAGGGAGGGATACTTGTGATGTTGTTAGGACTAAGGGAAAACAGACTAACGTAAGAAATCCAAACATTTCTTATGTTCTCCAACATAAGGATATAGTGCTTTACATGAACACAGCGTGCCCTGAGATAGCACTATGCTATATGTGAGCAGAAATTATACGCATGCTATTTGCTGCCACAATTTTACTTGTTAAACCACCTTTACTGCATAGAGGTGAAAAACAGAATGGCCCGTACGGGGATCGAACCCGCGACCTTGGCGTTATTAGCACCACGCTCTAACCAACTGAGCTAACCGGCCAGGAGCTTACACCCTGCCACGCACATTGTCTCGTTTCTACAGGTTTATTTAATGTTTTCTCTTTCTTTCTTAACATAGTCGTTTATACTAAGAAAATGCAAGGCCTCCCCGTCGGGGAATCGAACCCCGGTCTCCCGCGTGACAGGCGGGGATACTTACCACTATACTAACGAGGAAATGCTGGCGGTCGGGATGGGTCACACGACCCTGATTCAGCGGCCCTTTTAGAACAATGGCATCGGCCTGGAGGTAGGAGAAACTGCTAACAAACAAGAAGTACGAATGTTAAACCGGCACAAATGGCTTAAAGCGTGCCTGAACCTTCACCAAAAACTGCAAACTATGCTGCTTTCTCATTGCCCAACAATTCTGTGCCCCCTATTTCTGCAGCTGCTGCTCCGCTATTTTCTGCTTTCTCCATAGCCGGGGGCCTGTCCCTTAGATGTCAGTCTAATAGTACTGAACTGAAATACTTTGATTCCCACACTTCCCTACATGCACTGTATAGGAAAGCAAAAGCCTGATTTTAGATGCTTAGTTCTTTGTCATGTCTGGATTGCATAGCAGTGAGAGACATGACACAGAACTAAGCAGCTGGAAGAGCTCAGTTTACTTACATGAGCTGCTGCTTTGCTGCATGTTTGGCTGTTAGGAGAGGCAGGCTACCGGTGAGCAAATAGGAGCACACTTTGATAGATAGACACCCCCCAACTTCCTGTAGTCTGTCTCTCTGCTCCTGTGTTACTTGGGACAGAAAAAGCATGACAACAGGGGGTTGAACCGCAGATTTAGTAGAAGGGAGACATGTAGGGGCCAAAAGTATACCGATACTTTTCTAGTGGAAAAACGCAGAAATGTTAACCCTACTTGCATAGCAAAGTTGCTAGATACCAAACATACTGCCATAATAACTCCTCTTTGTGTAAAAAGTTACACTCCATTTAATAACAACAGATTTCTAGCTGCCTTTATGTACTGAATTTCTAGCTGCCTTTATGTACTGTTCGTAGCAATCTTTTTCTCCCTTAGTCCTAACAGCAGCACAACAATGGGGTAATTCTGCCCGTGTGAAATGGTAGGACGGATGGAATTTAAATAATCAAATGACTAATTAATTGCCCTCTCCAACTACCATGATGGTGACTACAACCCCACCCATGCAGTTTTTAATTATAAAGTAAAATAAGATAGGGAGGGATACTTGTGATGTTGTTAGGACTAAGGGAAAACAGACTAACGTAAGAAATCCAAACATTTCTTATGTTCTCCAACATAAGGATATAGTGCTTTACATGAACACAGCGTGCCCTGAGATAGCACTATGCTATATGTGAGCAGAAATTATACGCATGCTATTTGCTGCCACAATTTTACTTGTTAAACCACCTTTACTGCATAGAGGTGAAAAACAGAATGGCCCGTACGGGGATCGAACCCGCGACCTTGGCGTTATTAGCACCACGCTCTAACCAACTGAGCTAACCGGCCAGGAGCTTACACCCTGCCACGCACATTGTCTCGTTTCTACAGGTTTATTTAATGTTTTCTCTTTCTTTCTTAACATAGTCGTTTATACTAAGAAAATGCAAGGCCTCCCCGTCGGGGAATCGAACCCTGGTCTCCCGCGTGACAAGCAGGGATACTTACCACTATACTAACGAGGAAATGCTGGTGGTCGGGATGGGTCACACGACCCTGATTCAGCGGCCCTTTTAGAACAATGGCATCGGCCTGGAGGTAGGAGAAACTGCTAACAAACAAGAAGTACGAATGTTAAACCGGCACAAATGGCTTAAAGCGTGCCTGAACCTTCACCAAAAACTGCAAACTATGCTGCTTTCTCATTGCCCAACAATTCTGTGCCCCCTATTTCTGCAGCTGCTGCTCCGCTATTTTCTGCTTTCTCCATAGCCGGGGGCCTGTCCCTTAGATGTCAGTCTAATAGTACTGAACTGAAATACTTTGATTCCCACACTTCCCTACATGCACTGTATAGGAAAGCAAAAGCCTGATTTTAGATGCTTAGTTCTTTGTCATGTCTGGATTGCATAGCAGTGAGAGACATGACACAGAACTAAGCAGCTGGAAGAGCTCAGTTTACTTACATGAGCTGCTGCTTTGCTGCATGTTTGGCTGTTAGGAGAGGCAGGCTACCGGTGAGCAAATAGGAGCACACTTTGATAGATAGACACCCCCCAACTTCCTGTAGTCTGTCTCTCTGCTCCTGTGTTACTTGGGACAGAAAAAGCATGACAACAGGGGGTTGAACCGCAGATTTAGTAGAAGGGAGACATGTAGGGGCCAAAAGTATACAGATACTTTTCTAGTGGAAAAACGCAGAAATGTTAACCCTACTTGCATAGCAAAGTTGCTAGATACCAAACATACTGCCATAATAACTCCTCTTTGTGTAAAAAGTTACACTCCATTTAATAACAACAGATTTCTAGCTGCCTTTATGTACTGAATTTCTAGCTGCCTTTATGTACTGTTCGTAGCAATCTTTTTCTCCCTTAGTCCTAACAGCAGCACAACAATGGGGTAATTCTGCCTGTGTGAAATGGTAGGACGGATGGAATTTAAATAATCAAATGACTAATTAATTGCCCTCTCCAACTACCATGATGGTGACTACAACCCCACCCATGCAGTTTTTAATTATAAAGTAAAATAAGATAGGGAGGGATACTTGTGATGTTGTTAGGACTAAGGGAAAACAGACTAACGTAAGAAATCCAAACATTTCTTATGTTCTCCAACATAAGGATATAGTGCTTTACATGAACACAGCGTGCCCTGAGATAGCACTATGCTATATGTGAGCAGAAATTATACGCATGCTATTTGCTGCCACAATTTTACTTGTTAAACCACCTTTACTGCATAGAGGTGAAAAACAGAATGGCCCGTACGGGGATCGAACCCGCGACCTTGGCGTTATTAGCACCACGCTCTAACCAACTGAGCTAACCGGCCAGGAGCTTACACCCTGCCACGCACATTGTCTCGTTTCTACAGGTTTATTTAATGTTTTCTCTTTCTTTCTTAACATAGTCGTTTATACTAAGAAAATGCAAGGCCTCCCCGTCGGGGAATCGAACCCCGGTCTCCCGCGTGACAAGCGGGGATACTTACCACTATACTAACGAGGAAATGCTGGTGGTCGGGATGGGTCACACGACCCTGATTCAGCGGCCCTTTTAGAACAATGGCATCGGCCTGGAGGTAGGAGAAACTGCTAACAAACAAGAAGTACGAATGTTAAACCGGCACAAATGGCTTAAAGCGTGCCTGAACCTTCACCAAAAACTGCAAACTATGCTGCTTTCTCATTGCCCAACAATTCTGTGCCCCCTATTTCTGCAGCTGCTGCTCCGCTATTTTCTGCTTTCTCCATAGCCGGGGGCCTGTCCCTTAGATGTCAGTCTAATAGTACTGAACTGAAATACTTTGATTCCCACACTTCCCTACATGCACTGTATAGGAAAGCAAAAGCCTGATTTTAGATGCTTAGTTCTTTGTCATGTCTGGATTGCATAGCAGTGAGAGACATGACACAGAACTAAGCAGCTGGAAGAGCTCAGTTTACTTACATGAGCTGCTGCTTTGCTGCATGTTTGGCTGTTAGGAGAGGCAGGCTACCGGTGAGCAAATAGGAGCACACTTTGATAGATAGACACCCCCCAACTTCCTGTAGTCTGTCTCTCTGCTCCTGTGTTACTTGGGACAGAAAAAGCATGACAACAGGGGGTTGAACCGCAGATTTAGTAGAAGGGAGACATGTAGGGGCCAAAAGTATACAGATACTTTTCTAGTGGAAAAACGCAGAAATGTTAACCCTACTTGCATAGCAAAGTTGCTAGATACCAAACATACTGCCATAATAACTCCTCTTTGTGTAAAAAGTTACACTCCATTTAATAACAACAGATTTCTAGCTGCCTTTATGTACTGAATTTCTAGCTGCCTTTATGTACTGTTCGTAGCAATCTTTTTCTCCCTTAGTCCTAACAGCAGCACAACAATGGGGTAATTCTGCCCGTGTGAAATGGTAGGACGGATGGAATTTAAATAATCAAATGACTAATTAATTGCCCTCTCCAACTACCATGATGGTGACTACAACCCCACCCATGCAGTTTTTAATTATAAAGTAAAATAAGATAGGGAGGGATACTTGTGATGTTGTTAGGACTAAGGGAAAACAGACTAACGTAAGAAATCCAAACATTTCTTATGTTCTCCAACATAAGGATATAGTGCTTTACATGAACACAGCGTGCCCTGAGATAGCACTATGCTATATGTGAGCAGAAATTATACGCATGCTATTTGCTGCCACAATTTTACTTGTTAAACCACCTTTACTGCATAGAGGTGAAAAACAGAATGGCCCGTACGGGGATCGAACCCGCGACCTTGGCGTTATTAGCACCACGCTCTAACCAACTGAGCTAACCGGCCAGGAGCTTACACCCTGCCACGCACATTGTCTCGTTTCTACAGGTTTATTTAATGTTTTCTCTTTCTTTCTTAACATAGTCGTTTATACTAAGAAAATGCAAGGCCTCCCCGTCGGGGAATCGAACCCCGGTCTCCCGCGTGACAAGCGGGGATACTTACCACTATACTAACGAGGAAATGCTGGTGGTCGGGATGGGTCACACGACCCTGATTCAGCGGCCCTTTTAGAACAATGGCATCGGCCTGGAGGTAGGAGAAACTGCTAACAAACAAGAAGTACGAATGTTAAACCGGCACAAATGGCTTAAAGCGTGCCTGAACCTTCACCAAAAACTGCAAACTATGCTGCTTTCTCATTGCCCAACAATTCTGTGCCCCCTATTTCTGCAGCTGCTGCTCCGCTATTTTCTGCTTTCTCCATAGCCGGGGGCCTGTCCCTTAGATGTCAGTCTAATAGTACTGAACTGAAATACTTTGATTCCCACACTTCCCTACATGCACTGTATAGGAAAGCAAAAGCCTGATTTTAGATGCTTAGTTCTTTGTCATGTCTGGATTGCATAGCAGTGAGAGACATGACACAGAACTAAGCAGCTGGAAGAGCTCAGTTTACTTACATGAGCTGCTGCTTTGCTGCATGTTTGGCTGTTAGGAGAGGCAGGCTACCGGTGAGCAAATAGGAGCACACTTTGATAGATAGACACCCCCCAACTTCCTGTAGTCTGTCTCTCTGCTCCTGTGTTACTTGGGACAGAAAAAGCATGACAACAGGGGGTTGAACCGCAGATTTAGTAGAAGGGAGACATGTAGGGGCCAAAAGTATACAGATACTTTTCTAGTGGAAAAACGCAGAAATGTTAACCCTACTTGCATAGCAAAGTTGCTAGATACCAAACATACTGCCATAATAACTCCTCTTTGTGTAAAAAGTTACACTCCATTTAATAACAACAGATTTCTAGCTGCCTTTATGTACTGAATTTCTAGCTGCCTTTATGTACTGTTCGTAGCAATCTTTTTCTCCCTTAGTCCTAACAGCAGCACAACAATGGGGTAATTCTGCCCGTGTGAAATGGTAGGACGGATGGAATTTAAATAATCAAATGACTAATTAATTGCCCTCTCCAACTACCATGATGGTGACTACAACCCCACCCATGCAGTTTTTAATTATAAAGTAAAATAAGATAGGGAGGGATACTTGTGATGTTGTTAGGACTAAGGGAAAACAGACTAACGTAAGAAATCCAAACATTTCTTATGTTCTCCAACATAAGGATATAGTGCTTTACATGAACACAGCGTGCCCTGAGATAGCACTATGCTATATGTGAGCAGAAATTATACGCATGCTATTTGCTGCCACAATTTTACTTGTTAAACCACCTTTACTGCATAGAGGTGAAAAACAGAATGGCCCGTACGGGGATCGAACCCGCGACCTTGGCGTTATTAGCACCACGCTCTAACCAACTGAGCTAACCGGCCAGGAGCTTACACCCTGCCACGCACATTGTCTCGTTTCTACAGGTTTATTTAATGTTTTCTCTTTCTTTCTTAACATAGTCGTTTATACTAAGAAAATGCAAGGCCTCCCCGTCGGGGAATCGAACCCCGGTCTCCCGCGTGACAGGCGGGGATACTTACCACTATACTAACGAGGAAATGCTGGTGGTCGGGATGGGTCACACGACCCTGATTCAGCGGCCCTTTTAGAACAATGGCATCGGCCTGGAGGTAGGAGAAACTGCTAACAAACAAGAAGTACGAATGTTAAACCGGCACAAATGGCTTAAAGCGTGCCTGAACCTTCACCAAAAACTGCAAACTATGCTGCTTTCTCATTGCCCAACAATTCTGTGCCCCCTATTTCTGCAGCTGCTGCTCCGCTATTTTCTGCTTTCTCCATAGCCGGGGGCCTGTCCCTTAGATGTCAGTCTAATAGTACTGAACTGAAATACTTTGATTCCCACACTTCCCTACATGCACTGTATAGGAAAGCAAAAGCCTGATTTTAGATGCTTAGTTCTTTGTCATGTCTGGATTGCATAGCAGTGAGAGACATGACACAGAACTAAGCAGCTGGAAGAGCTCAGTTTACTTACATGAGCTGCTGCTTTGCTGCATGTTTGGCTGTTAGGAGAGGCAGGCTACCGGTGAGCAAATAGGAGCACACTTTGATAGATAGACACCCCCCAACTTCCTGTAGTCTGTCTCTCTGCTCCTGTGTTACTTGGGACAGAAAAAGCATGACAACAGGGGGTTGAACCGCAGATTTAGTAGAAGGGAGACATGTAGGGGCCAAAAGTATACAGATACTTTTCTAGTGGAAAAACGCAGAAATGTTAACCCTACTTGCATAGCAAAGTTGCTAGATACCAAACATACTGCCATAATAACTCCTCTTTGTGTAAAAAGTTACACTCCATTTAATAACAACAGATTTCTAGCTGCCTTTATGTACTGAATTTCTAGCTGCCTTTATGTACTGTTCGTAGCAATCTTTTTCTCCCTTAGTCCTAACAGCAGCACAACAATGGGGTAATTCTGCCCGTGTGAAATGGTAGGACGGATGGAATTTAAATAATCAAATGACTAATTAATTGCCCTCTCCAACTACCATGATGGTGACTACAACCCCACCCATGCAGTTTTTAATTATAAAGTAAAATAAGATAGGGAGGGATACTTGTGATGTTGTTAGGACTAAGGGAAAACAGACTAACGTAAGAAATCCAAACATTTCTTATGTTCTCCAACATAAGGATATAGTGCTTTACATGAACACAGCGTGCCCTGAGATAGCACTATGCTATATGTGAGCAGAAATTATACGCATGCTATTTGCTGCCACAATTTTACTTGTTAAACCACCTTTACTGCATAGAGGTGAAAAACAGAATGGCCCGTACGGGGATCGAACCCGCGACCTTGGCGTTATTAGCACCACGCTCTAACCAACTGAGCTAACCGGCCAGGAGCTTACACCCTGCCACGCACATTGTCTCGTTTCTACAGGTTTATTTAATGTTTTCTCTTTCTTTCTTAACATAGTCGTTTATACTAAGAAAATGCAAGGCCTCCCCGTCGGGGAATCGAACCCCGGTCTCCCGCGTGACAAGCGGGGATACTTACCACTATACTAACGAGGAAATGCTGGTGGTCGGGATGGGTCACACGACCCTGATTCAGCGGCCCTTTTAGAACAATGGCATCGGCCTGGAGGTAGGAGAAACTGCTAACAAACAAGAAGTACGAATGTTAAACCGGCACAAATGGCTTAAAGCGTGCCTGAACCTTCACCAAAAACTGCAAACTATGCTGCTTTCTCATTGCCCAACAATTCTGTGCCCCCTATTTCTGCAGCTGCTGCTCCGCTATTTTCTGCTTTCTCCATAGCCGGGGGCCTGTCCCTTAGATGTCAGTCTAATAGTACTGAACTGAAATACTTTGATTCCCACACTTCCCTACATGCACTGTATAGGAAAGCAAAAGCCTGATTTTAGATGCTTAGTTCTTTGTCATGTCTGGATTGCATAGCAGTGAGAGACATGACACAGAACTAAGCAGCTGGAAGAGCTCAGTTTACTTACATGAGCTGCTGCTTTGCTGCATGTTTGGCTGTTAGGAGAGGCAGGCTACCGGTGAGCAAATAGGAGCACACTTTGATAGATAGACACCCCCCAACTTCCTGTAGTCTGTCTCTCTGCTCCTGTGTTACTTGGGACAGAAAAAGCATGACAACAGGGGGTTGAACCGCAGATTTAGTAGAAGGGAGACATGTAGGGGCCAAAAGTATACAGATACTTTTCTAGTGGAAAAACGCAGAAATGTTAACCCTACTTGCATAGCAAAGTTGCTAGATACCAAACATACTGCCATAATAACTCCTCTTTGTGTAAAAAGTTACACTCCATTTAATAACAACAGATTTCTAGCTGCCTTTATGTACTGAATTTCTAGCTGCCTTTATGTACTGTTCGTAGCAATCTTTTTCTCCCTTAGTCCTAACAGCAGCACAACAATGGGGTAATTCTGCCCGTGTGAAATGGTAGGACGGATGGAATTTAAATAATCAAATGACTAATTAATTGCCCTCTCCAACTACCATGATGGTGACTACAACCCCACCCATGCAGTTTTTAATTATAAAGTAAAATAAGATAGGGAGGGATACTTGTGATGTTGTTAGGACTAAGGGAAAACAGACTAACGTAAGAAATCCAAACATTTCTTATGTTCTCCAACATAAGGATATAGTGCTTTACATGAACACAGCGTGCCCTGAGATAGCACTATGCTATATGTGAGCAGAAATTATACGCATGCTATTTGCTGCCACAATTTTACTTGTTAAACCACCTTTACTGCATAGAGGTGAAAAACAGAATGGCCCGTACGGGGATCGAACCCACGACCTTGGCGTTATTAGCACCACGCTCTAACCAACTGAGCTAACCGGCCAGGAGCTTACACCCTGCCACGCACATTGTCTCGTTTCTACAGGTTTATTTAATGTTTTCTCTTTCTTTCTTAACATAGTCGTTTATACTAAGAAAATGCAAGGCCTCCCCGTCGGGGAATCGAACCCCGGTCTCCCGCGTGACAGGCGGGGATACTTACCACTATACTAACGAGGAAATGCTGGTGGTCGGGATGGGTCACACGACCCTGATTCAGCAGCCCTTTTAGAACAATGGCATCGGCCTGGAGGTAGGAGAAACTGCTAACAAACAAGAAGTACGAATGTTAAACCGGCACAAATGGCTTAAAGCGTGCCTGAACCTTCACCAAAAACTGCAAACTATGCTGCTTTCTCATTGCCCAACAATTCTGTGCCCCCTATTTCTGCAGCTGCTGCTCCGCTATTTTCTGCTTTCTCCATAGCCGGGGGCCTGTCCCTTAGATGTCAGTCTAATAGTACTGAACTGAAATACTTTGATTCCCACACTTCCCTACATGCACTGTATAGGAAAGCAAAAGCCTGATTTTAGATGCTTAGTTCTTTGTCATGTCTGGATTGCATAGCAGTGAGAGACATGACACAGAACTAAGCAGCTGGAAGAGCTCAGTTTACTTACATGAGCTGCTGCTTTGCTGCATGTTTGGCTGTTAGGAGAGGCAGGCTACCGGTGAGCAAATAGGAGCACACTTTGATAGATAGACACCCCCCAACTTCCTGTAGTCTGTCTCTCTGCTCCTGTGTTACTTGGGACAGAAAAAGCATGACAACAGGGGGTTGAACCGCAGATTTAGTAGAAGGGAGACATGTAGGGGCCAAAAGTATACAGATACTTTTCTAGTGGAAAAACGCAGAAATGTTAACCCTACTTGCATAGCAAAGTTGCTAGATACCAAACATACTGCCATAATAACTCCTCTTTGTGTAAAAAGTTACACTCCATTTAATAACAACAGATTTCTAGCTGCCTTTATGTACTGAATTTCTAGCTGCCTTTATGTACTGTTCGTAGCAATCTTTTTCTCCCTTAGTCCTAACAGCAGCACAACAATGGGGTAATTCTGCCCGTGTGAAATGGTAGGACGGATGGAATTTAAATAATCAAATGACTAATTAATTGCCCTCTCCAACTACCATAATGGTGACTACAACCCCACCCATGCAGTTTTTAATTATAAAGTAAAATAAGATAGGGAGGGATACTTGTGATGTTGTTAGGACTAAGGGAAAACAGACTAACGTAAGAAATCCAAACATTTCAAAGAAATGTTAAACCGGCACCAAAAACTGCAAACTATGCTGCTTTCTCATTGCCCAACAATTCTGTGCCCCCTATTTCTGCAGCTGCTGCTCCGCTATTTTCTGCTTTCTCCATAGCCGGGGGCCTGTCCCTTAGATGTCAGTCTAATAGTACTGAACTGAAATACTTTGATTCCCACACTTCCCTACATGCACTGTATAGGAAAGCAAAAGCCTGATTTTAGATGCTTAGTTCTTTGTCATGTCTGGATTGCATAGCAGTGAGAGACATGACACAGAACTAAGCAGCTGGAAGAGCTCAGTTTACTTACATGAGCTGCTGCTTTGCTGCATGTTTGGCTGTTAGGAGAGGCAGGCTACCGGTGAGCAAATAGGAGCACACTTTGATAGATAGACACCCCCCAACTTCCTGTAGTCTGTCTCTCTGCTCCTGTGTTACTTGGGACAGAAAAAGCATGACAACAGGGGGTTGAACCGCAGATTTAGTAGAAGGGAGACATGTAGGGGCCAAAAGTATACAGATACTTTTCTAGTGGAAAAACGCAGAAATGTTAACCCTACTTGCATAGCAAAGTTGCTAGATACCAAACATACTGCCATAATAACTCCTCTTTGTGTAAAAAGTTACACTCCATTTAATAACAACAGATTTCTAGCTGCCTTTATGTACTGAATTTCTAGCTGCCTTTATGTACTGTTCGTAGCAATCTTTTTCTCCCTTAGTCCTAACAGCAGCACAACAATGGGGTAATTCTGCCCGTGTGAAATGGTAGGACGGATGGAATTTAAATAATCAAATGACTAATTAATTGCCCTCTCCAACTACCATGATGGTGACTACAACCCCACCCATGCAGTTTTTAATTATAAAGTAAAATAAGATAGGGAGGGATACTTGTGATGTTGTTAGGACTAAGGGAAAACAGACTAACGTAAGAAATCCAAACATTTCTTATGTTCTCCAACATAAGGATATAGTGCTTTACATGAACACAGCGTGCCCTGAGATAGCACTATGCTATATGTGAGCAGAAATTATACGCATGCTATTTGCTGCCACAATTTTACTTGTTAAACCACCTTTACTGCATAGAGGTGAAAAACAGAATGGCCCGTACGGGGATCGAACCCGCGACCTTGGCGTTATTAGCACCACGCTCTAACCAACTGAGCTAACCGGCCAGGAGCTTACACCCTGCCACGCACATTGTCTCGTTTCTACAGGTTTATTTAATGTTTTCTCTTTCTTTCTTAACATAGTCGTTTATACTAAGAAAATGCAAGGCCTCCCCGTCGGGGAATCGAACCCCGGTCTCCCGCGTGACAGGCGGGGATACTTACCACTATACTAACGAGGAAATGCTGGTGGTCGGGATGGGTCACACGACCCTGATTCAGCGGCCCTTTTAGAACAATGGCATCGGCCTGGAGGTAGGAGAAACTGCTAACAAACAAGAAGTACGAATGTTAAACCGGCACAAATGGCTTAAAGCGTGCCTGAACCTTCACCAAAAACTGCAAACTATGCTGCTTTCTCATTGCCCAACAATTCTGTGCCCCCTATTTCTGCAGCTGCTGCTCCGCTATTTTCTGCTTTCTCCATAGCCGGGGGCCTGTCCCTTAGATGTCAGTCTAATAGTACTGAACTGAAATACTTTGATTCCCACACTTCCCTACATGCACTGTATAGGAAAGCAAAAGCCTGATTTTAGATGCTTAGTTCTTTGTCATGTCTGGATTGCATAGCAGTGAGAGACATGACACAGAACTAAGCAGCTGGAAGAGCTCAGTTTACTTACATGAGCTGCTGCTTTGCTGCATGTTTGGCTGTTAGGAGAGGCAGGCTACCGGTGAGCAAATAGGAGCACACTTTGATAGATAGACACCCCCCAACTTCCTGTAGTCTGTCTCTCTGCTCCTGTGTTACTTGGGACAGAAAAAGCATGACAACAGGGGGTTGAACCGCAGATTTAGTAGAAGGGAGACATGTAGGGGCCAAAAGTATACAGATACTTTTCTAGTGGAAAAACGCAGAAATGTTAACCCTACTTGCATAGCAAAGTTGCTAGATACCAAACATACTGCCATAATAACTCCTCTTTGTGTAAAAAGTTACACTCCATTTAATAACAACAGATTTCTAGCTGCCTTTATGTACTGAATTTCTAGCTGCCTTTATGTACTGTTCGTAGCAATCTTTTTCTCCCTTAGTCCTAACAGCAGCACAACAATGGGGTAATTCTGCCCGTGTGAAATGGTAGGACGGATGGAATTTAAATAATCAAATGACTAATTAATTGCCCTCTCCAACTACCATGATGGTGACTACAACCCCACCCATGCAGTTTTTAATTATAAAGTAAAATAAGATAGGGAGGGATACTTGTGATGTTGTTAGGACTAAGGGAAAACAGACTAACGTAAGAAATCCAAACATTTCTTATGTTCTCCAACATAAGGATTTAGTGCTTTACATGAACACAGCGTGCCCTGAGATAGCACTATGCTATATGTGAGCAGAAATTATACGCATGCTATTTGCTGCCACAATTTTACTTGTTAAACCACCTTTACTGCATAGAGGTGAAAAACAGAATGGCCCGTACGGGGATCGAACCCGCGACCTTGGCGTTATTAGCACCACGCTCTAACCAACTGAGCTAACCGGCCAGGAGCTTACACCCTGCCACGCACATTGTCTCGTTTCTACAGGTTTATTTAATGTTTTCTCTTTCTTTCTTAACATAGTCGTTTATACTAAGAAAATGCAAGGCCTCCCCGTCGGGGAATCGAACCCCGGTCTCCCGCGTGACAGGCGGGGATACTTACCACTATACTAACGAGGAAATGCTGGTGGTCGGGATGGGTCACACGACCCTGATTCAGCGGCCCTTTTAGAACAATGGCATCGGCCTGGAGGTAGGAGAAACTGCTAACAAACAAGAAGTACGAATGTTAAACCGGCACAAATGGCTTAAAGCGTGCCTGAACCTTCACCAAAAACTGCAAACTATGCTGCTTTCTCATTGCCCAACAATTCTGTGCCCCCTATTTCTGCAGCTGCTGCTCCGCTATTTTCTGCTTTCTCCATAGCCGGGGGCCTGTCCCTTAGATGTCAGTCTAATAGTACTGAACTGAAATACTTTGATTCCCACACTTCCCTACATGCACTGTATAGGAAAGCAAAAGCCTGATTTTAGATGCTTAGTTCTTTGTCATGTCTGGATTGCATAGCAGTGAGAGACATGACACAGAACTAAGCAGCTGGAAGAGCTCAGTTTACTTACATGAGCTGCTGCTTTGCTGCATGTTTGGCTGTTAGGAGAGGCAGGCTACCGGTGAGCAAATAGGAGCACACTTTGATAGATAGACACCCCCCAACTTCCTGTAGTCTGTCTCTCTGCTCCTGTGTTACTTGGGACAGAAAAAGCATGACAACAGGGGGTTGAACCGCAGATTTAGTAGAAGGGAGACATGTAGGGGCCAAAAGTATACAGATACTTTTCTAGTGGAAAAACGCAGAAATGTTAACCCTACTTGCATAGCAAAGTTGCTAGATACCAAACATACTGCCATAATAACTCCTCTTTGTGTAAAAAGTTACACTCCATTTAATAACAACAGATTTCTAGCTGCCTTTATGTACTGAATTTCTAGCTGCCTTTATGTACTGTTCGTAGCAATCTTTTTCTCCCTTAGTCCTAACAGCAGCACAACAATGGGGTAATTCTGCCCGTGTGAAATGGTAGGACGGATGGAATTTAAATAATCAAATGACTAATTAATTGCCCTCTCCAACTACCATGATGGTGACTACAACCCCACCCATGCAGTTTTTAATTATAAAGTAAAATAAGATAGGGAGGGATACTTGTGATGTTGTTAGGACTAAGGGAAAACAGACTAACGTAAGAAATCCAAACATTTCTTATGTTCTCCAACATAAGGATATAGTGCTTTACATGAACACAGCGTGCCCTGAGATAGCACTATGCTATATGTGAGCAGAAATTATACGCATGCTATTTGCTGCCACAATTTTACTTGTTAAACCACCTTTACTGCATAGAGGTGAAAAACAGAATGGCCCGTACGGGGATCGAACACGCGACCTTGGCGTTATTAGCACCACGCTCTAACCAACTGAGCTAACCGGCCAGGAGCTTACACCCTGCCACGCACATTGTCTCGTTTCTACAGGTTTATTTAATGTTTTCTCTTTCTTTCTTAACATAGTCGTTTATACTAAGAAAATGCAAGGCCTCCCCGTCGGGGAATCGAACCCCGGTCTCCCGCGTGACAAGCGGGGATACTTACCACTATACTAACGAGGAAATGCTGGTGGTCGGGATGGGTCACACGACCCTGATTCAGCGGCCCTTTTAGAACAATGGCATCGGCCTGGAGGTAGGAGAAACTGCTAACAAACAAGAAGTACGAATGTTAAACCGGCACAAATGGCTTAAAGCGTGCCTGAACCTTCACCAAAAACTGCAAACTATGCTGCTTTCTCATTGCCCAACAATTCTGTGCCCCCTATTTCTGCAGCTGCTGCTCCGCTATTTTCTGCTTTCTCCATAGCCGGGGGCCTGTCCCTTAGATGTCAGTCTAATAGTACTGAACTGAAATACTTTGATTCCCACACTTCCCTACATGCACTGTATAGGAAAGCAAAAGCCTGATTTTAGATGCTTAGTTCTTTGTCATGTCTGGATTGCATAGCAGTGAGAGACATGACACAGAACTAAGCAGCTGGAAGAGCTCAGTTTACTTACATGAGCTGCTGCTTTGCTGCATGTTTGGCTGTTAGGAGAGGCAGGCTACCGGTGAGCAAATAGGAGCACACTTTGATAGATAGACACCCCCCAACTTCCTGTAGTCTGTCTCTCTGCTCCTGTGTTACTTGGGACAGAAAAAGCATGACAACAGGGGGTTGAACCGCAGATTTAGTAGAAGGGAGACATGTAGGGGCCAAAAGTATACAGATACTTTTCTAGTGGAAAAACGCAGAAATGTTAACCCTACTTGCATAGCAAAGTTGCTAGATACCAAACATACTGCCATAATAACTCCTCTTTGTGTAAAAAGTTACACTCCATTTAATAACAACAGATTTCTAGCTGCCTTTATGTACTGAATTTCTAGCTGCCTTTATGTACTGTTCGTAGCAATCTTTTTCTCCCTTAGTCCTAACAGCAGCACAACAATGGGGTAATTCTGCCCGTGTGAAATGGTAGGACGGATGGAATTTAAATAATCAAATGACTAATTAATTGCCCTCTCCAACTACCATGATGGTGACTACAACCCCACCCATGCAGTTTTTAATTATAAAGTAAAATAAGATAGGGAGGGATACTTGTGATGTTGTTAGGACTAAGGGAAAACAGACTAACGTAAGAAATCCAAACATTTCTTATGTTCTCCAACATAAGGATATAGTGCTTTACATGAACACAGCGTGCCCTGAGATAGCACTATGCTATATGTGAGCAGAAATTATACGCATGCTATTTGCTGCCACAATTTTACTTGTTAAACCACCTTTACTGCATAGAGGTGAAAAACAGAATGGCCCGTACGGGGATCGAACCCACGACCTTGGCGTTATTAGCACCACGCTCTAACCAACTGAGCTAACCGGCCAGGAGCTTACACCCTGCCACGCACATTGTCTCGTTTCTACAGGTTTATTTAATGTTTTCTCTTTCTTTCTTAACATAGTCGTTTATACTAAGAAAATGCAAGGCCTCCCCGTCGGGGAATCGAACCCCGGTCTCCCGCGTGACAAGCGGGGATACTTACCACTATACTAACGAGGAAATGCTGGTGGTCGGGATGGGTCACACGACCCTGATTCAGCGGCCCTTTTAGAACAATGGCATCGGCCTGGAGGTAGGAGAAACTGCTAACAAACAAGAAGTACGAATGTTAAACCGGCACAAATGGCTTAAAGCGTGCCTGAACCTTCACCAAAAACTGCAAACTATGCTGCTTTCTCATTGCCCAACAATTCTGTGCCCCCTATTTCTGCAGCTGCTGCTCCGCTATTTTCTGCTTTCTCCATAGCCGGGGGCCTGTCCCTTAGATGTCAGTCTAATAGTACTGAACTGAAATACTTTGATTCCCACACTTCCCTACATGCACTGTATAGGAAAGCAAAAGCCTGATTTTAGATGCTTAGTTCTTTGTCATGTCTGGATTGCATAGCAGTGAGAGACATGACACAGAACTAAGCAGCTGGAAGAGCTCAGTTTACTTACATGAGCTGCTGCTTTGCTGCATGTTTGGCTGTTAGGAGAGGCAGGCTACCGGTGAGCAAATAGGAGCACACTTTGATAGATAGACACCCCCCAACTTCCTGTAGTCTGTCTCTCTGCTCCTGTGTTACTTGGGACAGAAAAAGCATGACAACAGGGGGTTGAACCGCAGATTTAGTAGAAGGGAGACATGTAGGGGCCAAAAGTATACAGATACTTTTCTAGTGGAAAAACGCAGAAATGTTAACCCTACTTGCATAGCAAAGTTGCTAGATACCAAACATACTGCCATAATAACTCCTCTTTGTGTAAAAAGTTACACTCCATTTAATAACAACAGATTTCTAGCTGCCTTTATGTACTGAATTTCTAGCTGCCTTTATGTACTGTTCGTAGCAATCTTTTTCTCCCTTAGTCCTAACAGCAGCACAACAATGGGGTAATTCTGCCCGTGTGAAATGGTAGGACGGATGGAATTTAAATAATCAAATGACTAATTAATTGCCCTCTCCAACTACCATGATGGTGACTACAACCCCACCCATGCAGTTTTTAATTATAAAGTAAAATAAGATAGGGAGGGATACTTGTGATGTTGTTAGGACTAAGGGAAAACAGACTAACGTAAGAAATCCAAACATTTCTTATGTTCTCCAACATAAGGATATAGTGCTTTACATGAACACAGCGTGCCCTGAGATAGCACTATGCTATATGTGAGCAGAAATTATACGCATGCTATTTGCTGCCACAATTTTACTTGTTAAACCACCTTTACTGCATAGAGGTGAAAAACAGAATGGCCCGTACGGGGATCGAACCCGCGACCTTGGCGTTATTAGCACCACGCTCTAACCAACTGAGCTAACCGGCCAGGAGCTTACACCCTGCCACGCACATTGTCTCGTTTCTACAGGTTTATTTAATGTTTTCTCTTTCTTTCTTAACATAGTCGTTTATACTAAGAAAATGCAAGGCCTCCCCGTCGGGGAATCGAACCCCGGTCTCCCGCGTGACAGGCGGGGATACTTACCACTATACTAACGAGGAAATGCTGGTGGTCGGGATGGGTCACACGACCCTGATTCAGCGGCCCTTTTAGAACAATGGCATCGGCCTGGAGGTAGGAGAAACTGCTAACAAACAAGAAGTACGAATGTTAAACCGGCACAAATGGCTTAAAGCGTGCCTGAACCTTCACCAAAAACTGCAAACTATGCTGCTTTCTCATTGCCCAACAATTCTGTGCCCCATATTTCTGCAGCTGCTGCTCCGCTATTTTCTGCTTTCTCCATAGCCGGGGGCCTGTCCCTTAGATGTCAGTCTAATAGTACTGAACTGAAATACTTTGATTCCCACACTTCCCTACATGCACTGTATAGGAAAGCAAAAGCCTGATTTTAGATGCTTAGTTCTTTGTCATGTCTGGATTGCATAGCAGTGAGAGACATGACACAGAACTAAGCAGCTGGAAGAGCTCAGTTTACTTACATGAGCTGCTGCTTTGCTGCATGTTTGGCTGTTAGGAGAGGCAGGCTACCGGTGAGCAAATAGGAGCACACTTTGATAGATAGACACCCCCCAACTTCCTGTAGTCTGTCTCTCTGCTCCTGTGTTACTTGGGACAGAAAAAGCATGACAACAGGGGGTTGAACCGCAGATTTAGTAGAAGGGAGACATGTAGGGGCCAAAAGTATACAGATACTTTTCTAGTGGAAAAACGCAGAAATGTTAACCCTACTTGCATAGCAAAGTTGCTAGATACCAAACATACTGCCATAATAACTCCTCTTTGTGTAAAAAGTTACACTCCATTTAATAACAACAGATTTCTAGCTGCCTTTATGTACTGAATTTCTAGCTGCCTTTATGTACTGTTCGTAGCAATCTTTTTCTCCCTTAGTCCTAACAGCAGCACAACAATGGGGTAATTCTGCCCGTGTGAAATGGTAGGACGGATGGAATTTAAATAATCAAATGACTAATTAATTGCCCTCTCCAACTACCATGATGGTGACTACAACCCCACCCATGCAGTTTTTAATTATAAAGTAAAATAAGATAGGGAGGGATACTTGTGATGTTGTTAGGACTAAGGGAAAACAGACTAACGTAAGAAATCCAAACATTTCTTATGTTCTCCAACATAAGGATTTAGTGCTTTACATGAACACAGCGTGCCCTGAGATAGCACTATGCTATATGTGAGCAGAAATTATACGCATGCTATTTGCTGCCACAATTTTACTTGTTAAACCACCTTTACTGCATAGAGGTGAAAAACAGAATGGCCCGTACGGGGATCGAACCCGCGACCTTGGCGTTATTAGCACCACGCTCTAACCAACTGAGCTAACCGGCCAGGAGCTTACACCCTGCCACGCACATTGTCTCGTTTCTACAGGTTTATTTAATGTTTTCTCTTTCTTTCTTAACATAGTCGTTTATACTAAGAAAATGCAAGGCCTCCCCGTCGGGGAATCGAACCCCGGTCTCCCGCGTGACAGGCGGGGATACTTACCACTATACTAACGAGGAAATGCTGGTGGTCGGGATGGGTCACACGACCCTGATTCAGCGGCCCTTTTAGAACAATGGCATCGGCCTGGAGGTAGGAGAAACTGCTAACAAACAAGAAGTACGAATGTTAAAAAAATCGGCCTGGAGGTAGGAGAAACTGCTAACAAACAAGAAGTACGAATGTTAAACCGGCACAAATGGCTTAAAGCGTGCCTGAACCTTCACCAAAAACTGCAAACTATGCTGCTTTCTCATTGCCCAACAATTCTGTGCCCCCTATTTCTGCAGCTGCTGCTCCGCTATTTTCTGCTTTCTCCATAGCCGGGGGCCTGTCCCTTAGATGTCAGTCTAATAGTACTGAACTGAAATACTTTGATTCCCACACTTCCCTACATGCACTGTATAGGAAAGCAAAAGCCTGATTTTAGATGCTTAGTTCTTTGTCATGTCTGGATTGCATAGCAGTGAGAGACATGACACAGAACTAAGCAGCTGGAAGAGCTCAGTTTACTTACATGAGCTGCTGCTTTGCTGCATGTTTGGCTGTTAGGAGAGGCAGGCTACCGGTGAGCAAATAGGAGCACACTTTGATAGATAGACACCCCCCAACTTCCTGTAGTCTGTCTCTCTGCTCCTGTGTTACTTGGGACAGAAAAAGCATGACAACAGGGGGTTGAACCGCAGATTTAGTAGAAGGGAGACATGTAGGGGCCAAAAGTATACAGATACTTTTCTAGTGGAAAAACGCAGAAATGTTAACCCTACTTGCATAGCAAAGTTGCTAGATACCAAACATACTGCCATAATAACTCCTCTTTGTGTAAAAAGTTACACTCCATTTAATAACAACAGATTTCTAGCTGCCTTTATGTACTGAATTTCTAGCTGCCTTTATGTACTGTTCGTAGCAATCTTTTTCTCCCTTAGTCCTAACAGCAGCACAACAATGGGGTAATTCTGCCCGTGTGAAATGGTAGGACGGATGGAATTTAAATAATCAAATGACTAATTAATTGCCCTCTCCAACTACCATGATGGTGACTACAACCCCACCCATGCAGTTTTTAATTATAAAGTAAAATAAGATAGGGAGGGATACTTGTGATGTTGTTAGGACTAAGGGAAAACAGACTAACGTAAGAAATCCAAACATTTCTTATGTTCTCCAACATAAGGATATAGTGCTTTACATGAACACAGCGTGCCCTGAGATAGCACTATGCTATATGTGAGCAGAAATTATACGCATGCTATTTGCTGCCACAATTTTACTTGTTAAACCACCTTTACTGCATAGAGGTGAAAAACAGAATGGCCCGTACGGGGATCGAACCCGCGACCTTGGCGTTATTAGCACCACGCTCTAACCAACTGAGCTAACCGGCCAGGAGCTTACACCCTGCCACGCACATTGTCTCGTTTCTACAGGTTTATTTAATGTTTTCTCTTTCTTTCTTAACATAGTCGTTTATACTAAGAAAATGCAAGGCCTCCCCGTCGGGGAATCGAACCCCGGTCTCCCGCGTGACAAGCGGGGATACTTACCACTATACTAACGAGGAAATGCTGGTGGTCGGGATGGGTCACACGACCCTGATTCAGCGGCCCTTTTAGAACAATGGCATCGGCCTGGAGGTAGGAGAAACTGCTAACAAACAAGAAGTACGAATGTTAAACCGGCACAAATGGCTTAAAGCGTGCCTGAACCTTCACCAAAAACTGCAAACTATGCTGCTTTCTCATTGCCCAACAATTCTGTGCCCCCTATTTCTGCAGCTGCTGCTCCGCTATTTTCTGCTTTCTCCATAGCCGGGGGCCTGTCCCTTAGATGTCAGTCTAATAGTACTGAACTGAAATACTTTGATTCCCACACTTCCCTACATGCACTGTATAGGAAAGCAAAAGCCTGATTTTAGATGCTTAGTTCTTTGTCATGTCTGGATTGCATAGCAGTGAGAGACATGACACAGAACTAAGCAGCTGGAAGAGCTCAGTTTACTTACATGAGCTGCTGCTTTGCTGCATGTTTGGCTGTTAGGAGAGGCAGGCTACCGGTGAGCAAATAGGAGCACACTTTGATAGATAGACACCCCCCAACTTCCTGTAGTCTGTCTCTCTGCTCCTGTGTTACTTGGGACAGAAAAAGCATGACAACAGGGGGTTGAACCGCAGATTTAGTAGAAGGGAGACATGTAGGGGCCAAAAGTATACAGATACTTTTCTAGTGGAAAAACGCAGAAATGTTAACCCTACTTGCATAGCAAAGTTGCTAGATACCAAACATACTGCCATAATAACTCCTCTTTGTGTAAAAAGTTACACTCCATTTAATAACAACAGATTTCTAGCTGCCTTTATGTACTGAATTTCTAGCTGCCTTTATGTACTGTTCGTAGCAATCTTTTTCTCCCTTAGTCCTAACAGCAGCACAACAATGGGGTAATTCTGCCCGTGTGAAATGGTAGGACGGATGGAATTTAAATAATCAAATGACTAATTAATTGCCCTCTCCAACTACCATGATGGTGACTACAACCCCACCCATGCAGTTTTTAATTATAAAGTAAAATAAGATAGGGAGGGATACTTGTGATGTTGTTAGGACTAAGGGAAAACAGACTAACGTAAGAAATCCAAACATTTCTTATGTTCTCCAACATAAGGATATAGTGCTTTACATGAACACAGCGTGCCCTGAGATAGCACTATGCTATATGTGAGCAGAAATTATACGCATGCTATTTGCTGCCACAATTTTACTTGTTAAACCACCTTTACTGCATAGAGGTGAAAAACAGAATGGCCCGTACGGGGATCGAACCCGCGACCTTGGCGTTATTAGCACCACGCTCTAACCAACTGAGCTAACCGGCCAGGAGCTTACACCCTGCCACGCACATTGTCTCGTTTCTACAGGTTTATTTAATGTTTTCTCTTTCTTTCTTAACATAGTCGTTTATACTAAGAAAATGCAAGGCCTCCCCGTCGGGGAATCGAACCCCGGTCTCCCGCGTGACAGGCGGGGATACTTACCACTATACTAACGAGGAAATGCTGGTGGTCGGGATGGGTCACACGACCCTGATTCAGCGGCCCTTTTAGAACAATGGCATCGGCCTGGAGGTAGGAGAAACTGCTAACAAACAAGAAGTACGAATGTTAAACCGGCACAAATGGCTTAAAGCGTGCCTGAACCTTCACCAAAAACTGCAAACTATGCTGCTTTCTCATTGCCCAACAATTCTGTGCCCCCTATTTCTGCAGCTGCTGCTCCGCTATTTTCTGCTTTCTCCATAGCCGGGGGCCTGTCCCTTAGATGTCAGTCTAATAGTACTGAACTGAAATACTTTGATTCCCACACTTCCCTACATGCACTGTATAGGAAAGCAAAAGCCTGATTTTAGATGCTTAGTTCTTTGTCATGTCTGGATTGCATAGCAGTGAGAGACATGACACAGAACTAAGCAGCTGGAAGAGCTCAGTTTACTTACATGAGCTGCTGCTTTGCTGCATGTTTGGCTGTTAGGAGAGGCAGGCTACCGGTGAGCAAATAGGAGCACACTTTGATAGATAGACACCCCCCAACTTCCTGTAGTCTGTCTCTCTGCTCCTGTGTTACTTGGGACAGAAAAAGCATGACAACAGGGGGTTGAACCGCAGATTTAGTAGAAGGGAGACATGTAGGGGCCAAAAGTATACAGATACTTTTCTAGTGGAAAAACGCAGAAATGTTAACCCTACTTGCATAGCAAAGTTGCTAGATACCAAACATACTGCCATAATAACTCCTCTTTGTGTAAAAAGTTACACTCCATTTAATAACAACAGATTTCTAGCTGCCTTTATGTACTGAATTTCTAGCTGCCTTTATGTACTGTTCGTAGCAATCTTTTTCTCCCTTAGTCCTAACAGCAGCACAACAATGGGGTAATTCTGCCCGTGTGAAATGGTAGGACGGATGGAATTTAAATAATCAAATGACTAATTAATTGCCCTCTCCAACTACCATGATGGTGACTACAACCCCACCCATGCAGTTTTTAATTATAAAGTAAAATAAGATAGGGAGGGATACTTGTGATGTTGTTAGGACTAAGGGAAAACAGACTAACGTAAGAAATCCAAACATTTCTTATGTTCTCCAACATAAGGATTTAGTGCTTTACATGAACACAGCGTGCCCTGAGATAGCACTATGCTATATGTGAGCAGAAATTATACGCATGCTATTTGCTGCCACAATTTTACTTGTTAAACCACCTTTACTGCATAGAGGTGAAAAACAGAATGGCCCGTACGGGGATCGAACCCGCGACCTTGGCGTTATTAGCACCACGCTCTAACCAACTGAGCTAACCGGCCAGGAGCTTACACCCTGCCACGCACATTGTCTCGTTTCTATAGGTTTATTTAATGTTTTCTCTTTCTTTCTTAACATAGTCGTTTATACTAAGAAAATGCAAGGCCTCCCCGTCGGGGAATCGAACCCCGGTCTCCCGCGTGACAGGCGGGGATACTTACCACTATACTAACGAGGAAATGCTGGTGGTCGGGATGGGTCACACGACCCTGATTCAGCGGCCCTTTTAGAACAATGGCATCGGCCTGGAGGTAGGAGAAACTGCTAACAAACAAGAAGTACGAATGTTAAACCGGCACAAATGGCTTAAAGCGTGCCTGAACCTTCACCAAAAACTGCAAACTATGCTGCTTTCTCATTGCCCAACAATTCTGTGCCCCCTATTTCTGCAGCTGCTGCTCCGCTATTTTCTGCTTTCTCCATAGCCGGGGGCCTGTCCCTTAGATGTCAGTCTAATAGTACTGAACTGAAATACTTTGATTCCCACACTTCCCTACATGCACTGTATAGGAAAGCAAAAGCCTGATTTTAGATGCTTAGTTCTTTGTCATGTCTGGATTGCATAGCAGTGAGAGACATGACACAGAACTAAGCAGCTGGAAGAGCTCAGTTTACTTACATGAGCTGCTGCTTTGCTGCATGTTTGGCTGTTAGGAGAGGCAGGCTACCGGTGAGCAAATAGGAGCACACTTTGATAGATAGACACCCCCCAACTTCCTGTAGTCTGTCTCTCTGCTCCTGTGTTACTTGGGACAGAAAAAGCATGACAACAGGGGGTTGAACCGCAGATTTAGTAGAAGGGAGACATGTAGGGGCCAAAAGTATACAGATACTTTTCTAGTGGAAAAACGCAGAAATGTTAACCCTACTTGCATAGCAAAGTTGCTAGATACCAAACATACTGCCATAATAACTCCTCTTTGTGTAAAAAGTTACACTCCATTTAATAACAACAGATTTCTAGCTGCCTTTATGTACTGAATTTCTAGCTGCCTTTATGTACTGTTCGTAGCAATCTTTTTCTCCCTTAGTCCTAACAGCAGCACAACAATGGGGTAATTCTGCCCGTGTGAAATGGTAGGACGGATGGAATTTAAATAATCAAATGACTAATTAATTGCCCTCTCCAACTACCATGATGGTGACTACAACCCCACCCATGCAGTTTTTAATTATAAAGTAAAATAAGATAGGGAGGGATACTTGTGATGTTGTTAGGACTAAGGGAAAACAGACTAACGTAAGAAATCCAAACATTTCTTATGTTCTCCAACATAAGGATATAGTGCTTTACATGAACACAGCGTGCCCTGAGATAGCACTATGCTATATGTGAGCAGAAATTATACGCATGCTATTTGCTGCCACAATTTTACTTGTTAAACCACCTTTACTGCATAGAGGTGAAAAACAGAATGGCCCGTACGGGGATCGAACCCGCGACCTTGGCGTTATTAGCACCACGCTCTAACCAACTGAGCTAACCGGCCAGGAGCTTACACCCTGCCACGCACATTGTCTCGTTTCTACAGGTTTATTTAATGTTTTCTCTTTCTTTCTTAACATAGTCGTTTATACTAAGAAAATGCAAGGCCTCCCCGTCGGGGAATCGAACCCCGGTCTCCCGCGTGACAGGCGGGGATACTTACCACTATACTAACGAGGAAATGCTGGTGGTCGGGATGGGTCACACGACCCTGATTCAGCGGCCCTTTTAGAACAATGGCATCGGCCTGGAGGTAGGAGAAACTGCTAACAAACAAGAAGTACGAATGTTAAACCGGCACAAATGGCTTAAAGCGTGCCTGAACCTTCACCAAAAACTGCAAACTATGCTGCTTTCTCATTGCCCAACAATTCTGTGCCCCCTATTTCTGCAGCTGCTGCTCCGCTATTTTCTGCTTTCTCCATAGCCGGGGGCCTGTCCCTTAGATGTCAGTCTAATAGTACTGAACTGAAATACTTTGATTCCCACACTTCCCTACATGCACTGTATAGGAAAGCAAAAGCCTGATTTTAGATGCTTAGTTCTTTGTCATGTCTGGATTGCATAGCAGTGAGAGACATGACACAGAACTAAGCAGCTGGAAGAGCTCAGTTTACTTACATGAGCTGCTGCTTTGCTGCATGTTTGGCTGTTAGGAGAGGCAGGCTACCGGTGAGCAAATAGGAGCACACTTTGATAGATAGACACCCCCCAACTTCCTGTAGTCTGTCTCTCTGCTCCTGTGTTACTTGGGACAGAAAAAGCATGACAACAGGGGGTTGAACCGCAGATTTAGTAGAAGGGAGACATGTAGGGGCCAAAAGTATACAGATACTTTTCTAGTGGAAAAACGCAGAAATGTTAACCCTACTTGCATAGCAAAGTTGCTAGATACCAAACATACTGCCATAATAACTCCTCTTTGTGTAAAAAGTTACACTCCATTTAATAACAACAGATTTCTAGCTGCCTTTATGTACTGAATTTCTAGCTGCCTTTATGTACTGTTCGTAGCAATCTTTTTCTCCCTTAGTCCTAACAGCAGCACAACAATGGGGTAATTCTGCCCGTGTGAAATGGTAGGACGGATGGAATTTAAATAATCAAATGACTAATTAATTGCCCTCTCCAACTACCATGATGGTGACTACAACCCCACCCATGCAGTTTTTAATTATAAAGTAAAATAAGATAGGGAGGGATACTTGTGATGTTGTTAGGACTAAGGGAAAACAGACTAACGTAAGAAATCCAAACATTTCTTATGTTCTCCAACATAAGGATATAGTGCTTTACATGAACACAGCGTGCCCTGAGATAGCACTATGCTATATGTGAGCAGAAATTATACGCATGCTATTTGCTGCCACAATTTTACTTGTTAAACCACCTTTACTGCATAGAGGTGAAAAACAGAATGGCCCGTACGGGGATCGAACCCACGACCTTGGCGTTATTAGCACCACGCTCTAACCAACTGAGCTAACCGGCCAGGAGCTTACACCCTGCCACGCACATTGTCTCGTTTCTACAGGTTTATTTAATGTTTTCTCTTTCTTTCTTAACATAGTCGTTTATACTAAGAAAATGCAAGGCCTCCCCGTCGGGGAATCGAACCCCGGTCTCCCGCGTGACAGGCGGGGATACTTACCACTATACTAACGAGGAAATGCTGGTGGTCGGGATGGGTCACACGACCCTGATTCAGCGGCCCTTTTAGAACAATGGCATCGGCCTGGAGGTAGGAGAAACTGCTAACAAACAAGAAGTACGAATGTTAAACCGGCACAAATGGCTTAAAGCGTGCCTGAACCTTCACCAAAAACTGCAAACTATGCTGCTTTCTCATTGCCCAACAATTCTGTGCCCCCTATTTCTGCAGCTGCTGCTCCGCTATTTTCTGCTTTCTCCATAGCCGGGGGCCTGTCCCTTAGATGTCAGTCTAATAGTACTGAACTGAAATACTTTGATTCCCACACTTCCCTACATGCACTGTATAGGAAAGCAAAAGCCTGATTTTAGATGCTTAGTTCTTTGTCATGTCTGGATTGCATAGCAGTGAGAGACATGACACAGAACTAAGCAGCTGGAAGAGCTCAGTTTACTTACATGAGCTGCTGCTTTGCTGCATGTTTGGCTGTTAGGAGAGGCAGGCTACCGGTGAGCAAATAGGAGCACACTTTGATAGATAGACACCCCCCAACTTCCTGTAGTCTGTCTCTCTGCTCCTGTGTTACTTGGGACAGAAAAAGCATGACAACAGGGGGTTGAACCGCAGATTTAGTAGAAGGGAGACATGTAGGGGCCAAAAGTATACAGATACTTTTCTAGTGGAAAAACGCAGAAATGTTAACCCTACTTGCATAGCAAAGTTGCTAGATACCAAACATACTGCCATAATAACTCCTCTTTGTGTAAAAAGTTACACTCCATTTAATAACAACAGATTTCTAGCTGCCTTTATGTACTGAATTTCTAGCTGCCTTTATGTACTGTTCGTAGCAATCTTTTTCTCCCTTAGTCCTAACAGCAGCACAACAATGGGGTAATTCTGCCCGTGTGAAATGGTAGGACGGATGGAATTTAAATAATCAAATGACTAATTAATTGCCCTCTCCAACTACCATGATGGTGACTACAACCCCACCCATGCAGTTTTTAATTATAAAGTAAAATAAGATAGGGAGGGATACTTGTGATGTTGTTAGGACTAAGGGAAAACAGACTAACGTAAGAAATCCAAACATTTCTTATGTTCTCCAACATAAGGATATAGTGCTTTACATGAACACAGCGTGCCCTGAGATAGCACTATGCTATATGTGAGCAGAAATTATACGCATGCTATTTGCTGCCACAATTTTACTTGTTAAACCACCTTTACTGCATAGAGGTGAAAAACAGAATGGCCCGTACGGGGATCGAACCCACGACCTTGGCGTTATTAGCACCACGCTCTAACCAACTGAGCTAACCGGCCAGGAGCTTACACCCTGCCACGCACATTGTCTCGTTTCTACAGGTTTATTTAATGTTTTCTCTTTCTTTCTTAACATAGTCGTTTATACTAAGAAAATGCAAGGCCTCCCCGTCGGGGAATCGAACCCCGGTCTCCCGCGTGACAGGCGGGGATACTTACCACTATACTAACGAGGAAATGCTGGTGGTCGGGATGGGTCACACGACCCTGATTCAGCAGCCCTTTTAGAACAATGGCATCGGCCTGGAGGTAGGAGAAACTGCTAACAAACAAGAAGTACGAATGTTAAACCGGCACAAATGGCTTAAAGCGTGCCTGAACCTTCACCAAAAACTGCAAACTATGCTGCTTTCTCATTGCCCAACAATTCTGTGCCCCCTATTTCTGCAGCTGCTGCTCCGCTATTTTCTGCTTTCTCCATAGCCGGGGGCCTGTCCCTTAGATGTCAGTCTAATAGTACTGAACTGAAATACTTTGATTCCCACACTTCCCTACATGCACTGTATAGGAAAGCAAAAGCCTGATTTTAGATGCTTAGTTCTTTGTCATGTCTGGATTGCATAGCAGTGAGAGACATGACACAGAACTAAGCAGCTGGAAGAGCTCAGTTTACTTACATGAGCTGCTGCTTTGCTGCATGTTTGGCTGTTAGGAGAGGCAGGCTACCGGTGAGCAAATAGGAGCACACTTTGATAGATAGACACCCCCCAACTTCCTGTAGTCTGTCTCTCTGCTCCTGTGTTACTTGGGACAGAAAAAGCATGACAACAGGGGGTTGAACCGCAGATTTAGTAGAAGGGAGACATGTAGGGGCCAAAAGTATACAGATACTTTTCTAGTGGAAAAACGCAGAAATGTTAACCCTACTTGCATAGCAAAGTTGCTAGATACCAAACATACTGCCATAATAACTCCTCTTTGTGTAAAAAGTTACACTCCATTTAATAACAACAGATTTCTAGCTGCCTTTATGTACTGAATTTCTAGCTGCCTTTATGTACTGTTCGTAGCAATCTTTTTCTCCCTTAGTCCTAACAGCAGCACAACAATGGGGTAATTCTGCCCGTGTGAAATGGTAGGACGGATGGAATTTAAATAATCAAATGACTAATTAATTGCCCTCTCCAACTACCATGATGGTGACTACAACCCCACCCATGCAGTTTTTAATTATAAAGTAAAATAAGATAGGGAGGGATACTTGTGATGTTGTTAGGACTAAGGGAAAACAGACTAACGTAAGAAATCCAAACATTTCTTATGTTCTCCAACATAAGGATATAGTGCTTTACATGAACACAGCGTGCCCTGAGATAGCACTATGCTATATGTGAGCAGAAATTATACGCATGCTATTTGCTGCCACAATTTTACTTGTTAAACCACCTTTACTGCATAGAGGTGAAAAACAGAATGGCCCGTACGGGGATCGAACCCACGACCTTGGCGTTATTAGCACCACGCTCTAACCAACTGAGCTAACCGGCCAGGAGCTTACACCCTGCCACGCACATTGTCTCGTTTCTACAGGTTTATTTAATGTTTTCTCTTTCTTTCTTAACATAGTCGTTTATACTAAGAAAATGCAAGGCCTCCCCGTCGGGGAATCGAACCCCGGTCTCCCGCGTGACAAGCGGGGATACTTACCACTATACTAACGAGGAAATGCTGGTGGTCGGGATGGGTCACACGACCCTGATTCAGCGGCCCTTTTAGAACAATGGCATCGGCCTGGAGGTAGGAGAAACTGCTAACAAACAAGAAGTACGAATGTTAAACCGGCACAAATGGCTTAAAGCGTGCCTGAACCTTCACCAAAAACTGCAAACTATGCTGCTTTCTCATTGCCCAACAATTCTGTGCCCCCTATTTCTGCAGCTGCTGCTCCGCTATTTTCTGCTTTCTCCATAGCCGGGGGCCTGTCCCTTAGATGTCAGTCTAATAGTACTGAACTGAAATACTTTGATTCCCACACTTCCCTACATGCACTGTATAGGAAAGCAAAAGCCTGATTTTAGATGCTTAGTTCTTTGTCATGTCTGGATTGCATAGCAGTGAGAGACATGACACAGAACTAAGCAGCTGGAAGAGCTCAGTTTACTTACATGAGCTGCTGCTTTGCTGCATGTTTGGCTGTTAGGAGAGGCAGGCTACCGGTGAGCAAATAGGAGCACACTTTGATAGATAGACACCCCCCAACTTCCTGTAGTCTGTCTCTCTGCTCCTGTGTTACTTGGGACAGAAAAAGCATGACAACAGGGGGTTGAACCGCAGATTTAGTAGAAGGGAGACATGTAGGGGCCAAAAGTATACAGATACTTTTCTAGTGGAAAAACGCAGAAATGTTAACCCTACTTGCATAGCAAAGTTGCTAGATACCAAACATACTGCCATAATAACTCCTCTTTGTGTAAAAAGTTACACTCCATTTAATAACAACAGATTTCTAGCTGCCTTTATGTACTGAATTTCTAGCTGCCTTTATGTACTGTTCGTAGCAATCTTTTTCTCCCTTAGTCCTAACAGCAGCACAACAATGGGGTAATTCTGCCCGTGTGAAATGGTAGGACGGATGGAATTTAAATAATCAAATGACTAATTAATTGCCCTCTCCAACTACCATGATGGTGACTACAACCCCACCCATGCAGTTTTTAATTATAAAGTAAAATAAGATAGGGAGGGATACTTGTGATGTTGTTAGGACTAAGGGAAAACAGACTAACGTAAGAAATCCAAACATTTCTTATGTTCTCCAACATAAGGATATAGTGCTTTACATGAACACAGCGTGCCCTGAGATAGCACTATGCTATATGTGAGCAGAAATTATACGCATGCTATTTGCTGCCACAATTTTACTTGTTAAACCACCTTTACTGCATAGAGGTGAAAAACAGAATGGCCCGTACGGGGATCGAACCCGCGACCTTGGCGTTATTAGCACCACGCTCTAACCAACTGAGCTAACCGGCCAGGAGCTTACACCCTGCCACGCACATTGTCTCGTTTCTACAGGTTTATTTAATGTTTTCTCTTTCTTTCTTAACATAGTCGTTTATACTAAGAAAATGCAAGGCCTCCCCGTCGGGGAATCGAACCCCGGTCTCCCGCGTGACAGGCGGGGATACTTACCACTATACTAACGAGGAAATGCTGGTGGTCGGGATGGGTCACACGACCCTGATTCAGCGGCCCTTTTAGAACAATGGCATCGGCCTGGAGGTAGGAGAAACTCTCAACAAACAAGAAGTACGAATGTTAAACCCACCCATGCAGTTTTTAATTATAAAGTGCACCAAAACTGCAAACTATGCTGCTTTCTCATTGCCCAACAATTCTGTGCCCCCTATTTCTGCAGCTGCTGCTCCGCTATTTTCTGCTTTCTCCATAGCCGGGGGCCTGTCCCTTAGATGTCAGTCTAATAGTACTGAACTGAAATACTTTGATTCCCACACTTCCCTACATGCACTGTATAGGAAAGCAAAAGCCTGATTTTAGATGCTTAGTTCTTTGTCATGTCTGGATTGCATAGCAGTGAGAGACATGACACAGAACTAAGCAGCTGGAAGAGCTCAGTTTACTTACATGAGCTGCTGCTTTGCTGCATGTTTGGCTGTTAGGAGAGGCAGGCTACCGGTGAGCAAATAGGAGCACACTTTGATAGATAGACACCCCCCAACTTCCTGTAGTCTGTCTCTCTGCTCCTGTGTTACTTGGGACAGAAAAAGCATGACAACAGGGGGTTGAACCGCAGATTTAGTAGAAGGGAGACATGTAGGGGCCAAAAGTATACAGATACTTTTCTAGTGGAAAAACGCAGAAATGTTAACCCTACTTGCATAGCAAAGTTGCTAGATACCAAACATACTGCCATAATAACTCCTCTTTGTGTAAAAAGTTACACTCCATTTAATAACAACA
This sequence comes from Bufo bufo, assembly GCF_905171765.1. Lineage (NCBI taxonomy): Eukaryota > Metazoa > Chordata > Amphibia > Anura > Bufonidae > Bufo > Bufo bufo. The sequence goes on from NW_024399968.1 coordinate 50,150, forward strand.
GATTTCTAGCTGCCTTTATGTACTGAATTTCTAGCTGCCTTTATGTACTGTTCGTAGCAATCTTTTTCTCCCTTAGTCCTAACAGCAGCACAACAATGGGGTAATTCTGCCCGTGTGAAATGGTAGGACGGATGGAATTTAAATAATCAAATGACTAATTAATTGCCCTCTCCAACTACCATGATGGTGACTACAACCCCACCCATGCAGTTTTTAATTATAAAGTAAAATAAGATAGGGAGGGATACTTGTGATGTTGTTAGGACTAAGGGAAAACAGACTAACGTAAGAAATCCAAACATTTCTTATGTTCTCCAACATAAGGATATAGTGCTTTACATGAACACAGCGTGCCCTGAGATAGCACTATGCTATATGTGAGCAGAAATTATACGCATGCTATTTGCTGCCACAATTTTACTTGTTAAACCACCTTTACTGCATAGAGGTGAAAAACAGAATGGCCCGTACGGGGATCGAACCCGCGACCTTGGCGTTATTAGCACCACGCTCTAACCAACTGAGCTAACCGGCCAGGAGCTTACACCCTGCCACGCACATTGTCTCGTTTCTACAGGTTTATTTAATGTTTTCTCTTTCTTTCTTAACATAGTCGTTTATACTAAGAAAATGCAAGGCCTCCCCGTCGGGGAATCGAACCCCGGTCTCCCGCGTGACAGGCGGGGATACTTACCACTATACTAACGAGGAAATGCTGGTGGTCGGGATGGGTCACACGACCCTGATTCAGCGGCCCTTTTAGAACAATGGCATCGGCCTGGAGGTAGGAGAAACTGCTAACAAACAAGAAGTACGAATGTTAAACCGGCACAAATGGCTTAAAGCGTGCCTGAACCTTCACCAAAAACTGCAAACTATGCTGCTTTCTCATTGCCCAACAATTCTGTGCCCCCTATTTCTGCAGCTGCTGCTCCGCTATTTTCTGCTTTCTCCATAGCCGGGGGCCTGTCCCTTAGATGTCAGTCTAATAGTACTGAACTGAAATACTTTGATTCCCACACTTCCCTACATGCACTGTATAGGAAAGCAAAAGCCTGATTTTAGATGCTTAGTTCTTTGTCATGTCTGGATTGCATAGCAGTGAGAGACATGACACAGAACTAAGCAGCTGGAAGAGCTCAGTTTACTTACATGAGCTGCTGCTTTGCTGCATGTTTGGCTGTTAGGAGAGGCAGGCTACCGGTGAGCAAATAGGAGCACACTTTGATAGATAGACACCCCCCAACTTCCTGTAGTCTGTCTCTCTGCTCCTGTGTTACTTGGGACAGAAAAAGCATGACAACAGGGGGTTGAACCGCAGATTTAGTAGAAGGGAGACATGTAGGGGCCAAAAGTATACAGATACTTTTCTAGTGGAAAAACGCAGAAATGTTAACCCTACTTGCATAGCAAAGTTGCTAGATACCAAACATACTGCCATAATAACTCCTCTTTGTGTAAAAAGTTACACTCCATTTAATAACAACAGATTTCTAGCTGCCTTTATGTACTGAATTTCTAGCTGCCTTTATGTACTGTTCGTAGCAATCTTTTTCTCCCTTAGTCCTAACAGCAGCACAACAATGGGGTAATTCTGCCCGTGTGAAATGGTAGGACGGATGGAATTTAAATAATCAAATGACTAATTAATTGCCCTCTCCAACTACCATGATGGTGACTACAACCCCACCCATGCAGTTTTTAATTATAAAGTAAAATAAGATAGGGAGGGATACTTGTGATGTTGTTAGGACTAAGGGAAAACAGACTAACGTAAGAAATCCAAACATTTCTTATGTTCTCCAACATAAGGATATAGTGCTTTACATGAACACAGCGTGCCCTGAGATAGCACTATGCTATATGTGAGCAGAAATTATACGCATGCTATTTGCTGCCACAATTTTACTTGTTAAACTACCTTTACTGCATAGAGGTGAAAAACAGAATGGCCCGTACGGGGATCGAACCCACGACCTTGGCGTTATTAGCACCACGCTCTAACCAACTGAGCTAACCGGCCAGGAGCTTACACCCTGCCACGCACATTGTCTTGTTTCTACAGGTTTATTTAATGTTTTCTCTTTCTTTCTTAACATAGTCGTTTATACTAAGAAAATGCAAGGCCTCCCCGTCGGGGAACCAACCCCCGGTCTCCCGCGTGACAGGCGGGGATACTTACCACTATACTAACGAGGAAATGCCGGTGGTCGGGATGGGTCACACAACCCTGATTCAGCGGTCCTTTTAGAACAATGGCATCGGCCTGGAGGTAGGAGAAACTGCTAACAAACAAGAAGTACGAATGTTAAACCGGCACAAACGGCTTAAAGTGTGCCTGAACCTTCACCAAAAACTGCAAACTATGCTGCTTTCTTATTGCCCAACAATTCTGTGCCCCCTATTTCTGCAGCTGCTGCTCCGCTATTTTCTGCTTTCTCCATAGCCGGGGGCCTGTCCCTTAGATGTCAGTCTAATAGTACTGAACTGAAATACTTTGATTCCCACACTTCCCTACATGCACTGTATAGGAAAGCAAAAGCCTGATTTTAGATGCTTAGTTCTTTGTCATGTCTGGATTGCATAGCAGTGAGAGACATGACACAGAACTAAGCAGCTGGAAGAGCTCAGTTTACTTACATGAGCTGCTGCTTTGCTGCATGTTTGGCTGTTAGGAGAGGCAGGCTACCGGTGAGCAAATAGGAGCACACTTTGATAGATAGACACCCCCCAACTTCCTGTAGTCTGTCTCTCTGCTCCTGTGTTACTTGGGACAGAAAAAGCATGACAACAGGGGGTTGAACCGCAGATTTAGTAGAAGGGAGACATGTAGGGGCCAAAAGTATACAGATACTTTTCTAGTGGAAAAACGCAGAAATGTTAACCCTACTTGCATAGCAAAGTTGCTAGATACCAAACATACTGCCATAATAACTCCTCTTTGTGTAAAAAGTTACACTCCATTTAATAACAACAGATTTCTAGCTGCCTTTATGTACTGAATTTCTAGCTGCCTTTATGTACTGTTCGTAGCAATCTTTTTCTCCCTTAGTCCTAACAGCAGCACAACAATGGGGTAATTCTGCCCGTGTGAAATGGTAGGACGGATGGAATTTAAATAATCAAATGACTAATTAATTGCCTTCTCCAACTACCATGATGGTGACTACAACCCCACCCATGCAGTTTTTAATTATAAAGTAAAATAAGATAGGGAGGGATACTTGTGATGTTGTTAGGACTAAGGGAAAACAGACTAACGTAAGAAATCCAAACATTTCTTATGTTCTCCAACATAAGGATTCGTTAATTTCTAACGATAATTTGTTTTCCCTTAGTCCTAACAGTGGCACAAATGGGGTATTCTGTCCCTGTGGACTGGTTAGGACAGGTGGAAGTTTAATGAATAAATAAAAAAACACCGGCATGCACACGCCCTCCCTGCCCCCAATAAAGAGGGGTGTGACCCTCCAAAGGATGTGTAATTACAAGTAGACAAACATAATCATAATAACATAGGGGGGGAAATTTGTGTGCCACTGTTAGGACTAAGGGAAAACAAATTATCGTTAGAAATTAACGATTCCCTTACGTCCTAACCAGTGGCACAAATGGGGATTTAGCAAGTAGAAACCCCCATGGGAGGGTCCTCATGCCTGGCGGAAGATAACACTGTCCGGCCAAATGAGGAATAACTATGTATTCTGGTATCCACTCTATAGTGTGAGATAAAAGTGGAGTGAGAACTCCAAGAAGCTGACTTACAGATCACATCCAATGGGATCGAGCTTCTCTCTGCAAAAGAATTGGCCACTGCTCGAGTAGAGTGGGCCCTTACAAATTCAGGGGGCTCCGAACCCTGAGACATATAAGACTCCCGAATTGCCTCTTTAATCCAACGACTGATGGAGGGCTTAGAGGCTTTCCTCCCCTTATGGGTACCGGAAAAAAGGATAAGGAGGTTTTCATCCTTCCTAAATACCTTGGAGCGTTCCAGGTAAATCCTAAGACATCTCGCAATATCGAGGGTATGGAGCCCTCTTTCCTCAGAGGAGGGGGGTGGAGCCAAAGTTGGTAGGGAGATCACCTGATTAATATTGTCAAAGGAAGGAACCTTTGGGATGAAGGTAGGTAAAAATTTTAGAAGTACCCGATCCTGTAGGAACTTTGTATATGGCTCAAAGGCAGAAAAAGCCTGAAGTTCCCCAACTCGCTTTGCAGAGGTAACAGCTAACAAGAAGGTGATCTTCCAGGTCAGGAACCTGAATCCCGCCTCCTTTAGGGGCTCAAAGGGGGGAGATGATAACCCCCTGAGCACGACCGACAAATCCCAGGCCGGGATAGATCTGATTACTGTAGGCTTTAATCTTGAGGCTCCCTTCAGGAATCTCTTGATAAGGGGGTCTTGAGAAATAGCTCTGTTGAGACAAGCAGAGATAGCTGAAATCTGCACTTTAAGGGTAGCTGGTGATAGCCCCCTGTCCAGACCGTCCTGAAGAAATTGGAGGATCATCGGGATGGAAGCTTCAGCGGATCTTTGCTGATGTCTTGTACACCAGGATGAAAAGATCTTCCAGATTCTGGAGTAGGCTTTATTAGTAGCTTCTGATCTGGAGTGCTCCAGGGTTCTCAAGACAGACCCCGATAGCCCTTCTATCCCTGGAAGGGACTGATCAACCTCCAGGCCGTCAGGTTGAACATTTGAAGATTTGAGGAGACCTGGGTGCCCCCCGACACCAGTACTCTCTCTGGGGGAAGCCTCAGAAATTGACCCCGACTCATCTGTAAGAGTTGGGTAAACCAAGCTCTTTTCGGCCAGTATGGGATAATGGCGATAACTGACGCTTGGTCCTGCCTGATCTTCATCAAGACCCTTGGTATCAAGGAAATTGGAGGGAAGATGTAGGCCAGCCTGAACCTCCATGGGATTGACAGTGCATCTATTGCCACCGGGTTGTCCTCCCTGTAAAGGGAGCAATACTTCTCCACCTTGGTGTTGAACCTCGTTGCCATGAGATCGATCTCTGGCATGCCCCACCTGAGCGTTATCTCCTTGAAGACCTCTGGATGGAGTGACCATTCTCCGGTTGGAAGACTTCGGCTCAGACGATCCTCAATCACATTGTGAACTCCGCGAATGTGAACGGCTGAAAAGTGGGTGAGGTTCAGTTCTGCCCAATCCAAAATCACACCTATCTCTCTCAGGAGACTTTGTGACCTCGTGCCTCCCTGCTTGTTGATATACAGTACAGCGGTCATGCTGTCTGACTGTACCTTTACTGCTTTCCCTCGAATGATGGGAGCAAAATGAAGAAGAGCTAGTCTGATTGCTCTGATATCCAGGAGATTCGATGACAATAACCTCTCCTGAGGTGTCCAAGTTCCCTGGACTGTCTTGTCCTGAAGATGCGCACCCCAGCCTACTAGGGATGCGTCTGAAGTAAGTATGATCCAAGAGGGTTGGATCAGGGACTTGCCGTCCATGAGGTGGGACCACCACCTCAGAGAGGATCGGACTTTGTAAGGCAGGGAGAGCACGGAATTGAGTCCCACCGGACTGTGATTCCACTTGGCTAATACCTCCGACTGAAGCGGACGTAGGTGCCATAATGCCCAAGGTACCGCCTCTGCGGTTGAAGACATTAGTCCCAACATCCTCATCTACGTTCGAATCGTTACCTGTTTTGGTACAGAGAGAGAACGGGCTGTTTGTTGCACGGATTGCCTTCTTTCGGGAGTGAGATGAATTGTCATCCTGATTGAATCCACCATGAACCCCAGGAACCTTACCGAGGTGGCTGGTTGAAGTTGGGATTTGTCCCAATTGATTATCCATCCTAACTGATGTAGGAATGTAACAGCCTGTTGGATGTGTTGGGACAGGATCGCTTGGGAAGGAGCTCTGAGGAGCCAGTCGTCCAGGTATGGAACTATGCTCAGGCCCTGAAGCCTTAGAGCGGCCACCACAGAGACCACTACTTTGGTGAAAGTGTGTGGGGCTGAAGAAATTCCAAATGGGAGGGCCACAAACTGAAAATGTTTTAGGACCCCCCCAATGTTTACCGCGATCCTTAAGAATCTTCTGGACCCAGGATGGATGGGAATATGGAGATAAGCATCCTTGAGGTCTAAGGTTGCCAAGAAATCTCGCGGCATAAGAAGATTGGTCACTGACTGGATAGTTTCCATACGGAACTTCTTTTGTTTTATGAAACGGTTGAAGAACCTCAGATCTATAATCATCCTCCAACCTCCGGTATTCTTGGGTACCAGGAAAACTGGGGAGTAGATACCTGTTCCCCTCTCTTGGAGAGGAACCTCCTCTAAGGCCCCCTTCTGGAAGTATTCTAGCACGTAGCTTTCTAGAATCTTCTGTTTGTTGCTGGGAAGAAGCCTTGTCTGAACAAACTTGTCCAGAGGCAAACTGCTCAAGTCTACAAGGTAGCCATGCGAAATTACACGCAGGACCCAACTGTCCTGGATATGATCCTGCCAACAAGGTAGAAAGTGCTGTAGGCGGCCGCCTACGGGAATGTGGGGAGAAGGGAGCCCGAGATCTCCAGTCAGGCCGGCTAAATACCAAGAGCCTCGAGGAGGCCCGCAATCAGAGCGCCGAGGATTTCTTGGGGGGTCTAGAACCCCGAGAGGATCTTCCTCCTCTACGGGAACCCCAATTCCTCTGGGGTCTGGGTTGCGGTTCCGCTCTGGAACTATACCCCCTGCCCCGACCACGAAAGGACTGCTGGGGAAGGGACTTGCCCTTCTTGTCCGACAGCCCCTCCATTATGTGGTCAAGCTCTGCACCAAAGAGTTTGCCGGGTTCATATGCCATGGCACAGAGGTTATGTTTTGAGGCCGTATCGGCCTTCCAAGGTTTCAACCAAAGCGGACGCCTGCCCGCGGTTGAAAGAGCCATGGTCTTGGATGCCAACTTCAGTTGTTGTGGAGCTGCGTCACACAAGAAGTCAATGGCTAGGCTGGCCGTCTTGCATGAGGCCAGAATGTCGTCCCTAGAGACCCCTTGGTCCAGGTCAGACTGGATTTGCGAAAATCTAGATCTTAGAAAATTCGCCACTTCGGACGAGGAAATTGCGACAGAGGCGGAAGCGGAGGCCGAGGAGTAGGTGCGCCTAAGGGCGCAGTCCGCCTTCCGGTCCATTGGGTCCAGCAAACTTGACCCGTCGTCTGAAGGGATCAGGGTCCTTCTGGATAACTTTGCTATAGCCATGTCCACTTTAGGGACAGGCCCCCAGGACGATACCTGATCCTCTTTAACCGGGAACACCGCCTTGAACCTTTCGGTCAACACTGGACCTTTCTCTGGCTTTCTCCACTCTGTTTTCATCAGAGATAGGAGAGAATCATCCGCTTTAAAGGCCCTAGGCTCCCTAGAGGCAGAGGATGAGGCTTCCCCCGGATCAACGTCCTGGTCCCCCGACCGGACGGATTTTAATAGTCGCTGGGCCTTCTCCAGCGGGAAAAAATATGCGAAACCATCCTCCTCATCCGAGGAGGAAGAGGCTGAACCCTCTCTCGCCTCCTGAGCCCCTGAGACCTCCATAGCACGATGGGGGGAGGAGGGACGATGACGCTTGGAGACCAGGGCACTCTTCAATTCTTGTATGGAGGCGTTGACCTGGGACATGTTGGACTCCATGTACCCCTTCACCCAGTCGACCACGTCGTGGACAGATGGCTCCAGCGGGGGGAGGGTCTTGGCCCTGCAGGATGGGCACCGGGAGAAATCATAAGAGTCCTCCAGGACAATCTGACAGTCATGGCACTGCAGGTGGCGCCTCTTGCCCGCGGACTTCCTGCCGGGCTCTCGCTCACCGTCACCGGTAGACGACATGGCTGAAAATTAAAATGAGAGATGAATTTAGCAAAATTCAAGAAGACAAGGCTTAATCGCAAGCTTTAGGATCTTTACCCAGAAGATCCTAGCAAGCTCAATATAACAGCACAAAGAAGAATTTTCAGCACAGAGGTAACAACACTCTAGCACCAAACCACACTCAAGGTTGACAGCAAGCTGCGCTCCAGGAGACTGAACCTGGAGCTTCATCCAGTTTAAATAGGGTTGTTGGTGCCAAAAGAGAAAGCCCCGCCCACAAGGGGGCGGGGTAAGCCTCTGAGTTTATATCTTTGAACTAAAAGACGAACAAAAAGAAATAACTTTATACTGTGGACCTAGAGATGGCCCTGAAAACATTAAAAGGCCTCCCACGGCCCTATAATATGAAAATACACCTCCGGCCGATGCCCGATCGGCCGGAGCGAAAACCCGGAAGTGACGTCACCTGACGTCACTTCCGCAGGATGGCGGCGCCCAGCAGGACATGTGGGACGCAGTCACCGCCGCTCCAGCACGGAAAAGGAGGTAAGCCCCACAGTAGCAGGGCTCTCTGCAAGGGAGGCAACCAGCGGCATAACCGGAGGACCCCCTCCGCCGCATCGGAGGAGCGGAGCAGTTCCCAAGGGAACATGTAAACCCTTATGGGATACAAAAATAGAATAGAAAGGGGGGAAAAAACAACACTCTCTCCACCGAGGGATGGAGGAGTGCACCACCCGTCCCGTCCTGTCCGCAGGACAGAAAAAAACACATCCTTTGGAGGGTCACACCCCTCTTTATTAGGGGCAGGGAGGGCGTGTGCATGCCGGTGTTTTTTTATTTATTCATTAAACTTCCACCTGTCCTAACCAGTCCACAGGGGCAGAATACCCCATTTGTGCCACTGGTTAGGACGTAAGGGAAATAATGCTTTACATGAACACAGCGTACCCTGAGATAGCACTATGCTATATGTGAGCAGAAATTATACGCATGCTATTTGCTGCCACAATTTTACTTGTTAAACCACCTTTACTGCATAGAGGTGAAAAACAGAATGGCCCGTACGGGGATCGAACCCGCGACCTTGGCGTTATTAGCACCACGCTCTAACCAACTGAGCTAACCGGCCAGGAGCTTACACCCTGCCACGCACATTGTCTCGTTTCTACAGGTTTATTTAATGTTTTCTCTTTCTTTCTTAACATAGTCGTTTATACTAAGAAAATGCAAGGCCTCCCCGTCGGGGAATCGAACCCCGGTCTCCCGCGTGACAAGCGGGGATACTTACAACTATACTAACGAGGAAATGCTGGTGGTCGGGATGGGTCACACGACCCTGATTCAGCGGCCCTTTTAGAACAATGGCATCGGCCTGGAGGTAGGAGAAACTGCTAACAAACAAGAAGTACGAATGTTAAACCGGCACAAATGGCTTAAAGCGTGCCTGAACCTTCACCAAAAACTGCAAACTATGCTGCTTTCTCATTGCCCAACAATTCTGTGCCCCCTATTTCTGCAGCTGCTGCTCCGCTATTTTCTGCTTTCTCCATAGCCGGGGGCCTGTCCCTTAGATGTCAGTCTAATAGTACTGAACTAAAATACTTTGATTCCCACACTTCCCTACATGCACTGTATAGGAAAGCAAAAGCCTGATTTTAGATGCTTAGTTCTTTGTCATGTCTGGATTGCATAGCAGTGAGAGACATGACACAGAACTAAGCAGCTGGAAGAGCTCAGTTTACATACATGAGCTGCTGCTTTGCTGCATGTTTGGCTGTTAGGAGAGGCAGGCTACCGGTGAGCAAATAGGAGCACACTTTGATAGATAGACACCCCCCAACTTCCTGTAGTCTGTCTCTCTGCTCCTGTGTTACTTGGGACAGAAAAAGCATGACAACAGGGGGTTGAACCGCAGATTTAGTAGAAGGGAGACATGTAGGGGCCAAAAGTATACAGATACTTTCTAGTGGAAAAACGCAGAAATGTTAACCCTACTTGCATAGCAAAGTTGCTAGATACCAAACATACTGCCATAATAACTCCTCTTTGTGTAAAAAGTTACACTCCATTTAATAACAACAGATTTCTAGCTGCCTTTATGTACTGAATTTCTAGCTGCCTTTATGTACTGTTCGTAGCAATCTTTTTCTCCCTTAGTCCTAACAGCAGCACAACAATGGGGTAATTCTGCCCGTGTGAAATTGTAGGACGGATGGAATATAAATAATCAAATGACTAATTAATTGCCCTCTCCAACTACCATGATGGTGACTACAACCCCACCCATGCAGTTTTTAATTATAAAGTAAAATAAGATTGTGAGGGATACTTGTGATGTTGTTAGGACTAAGGGAAAACAGACTAACGTAAGAAATCCAAACATTGTTTATGTTCTCCAACATAAGGATATAGTGCTTTACATGAACACAGCGTGCCCTGAGATAGCACTATGCTATATGTGAGCAGAAATTATATGCATGCTATTTGCTGCCACAATTTTACTTGTTAAACCACCTTTACTGCATAGAGGTGAAAAACAGAATGGCCCGTACGGGGATCGAACCCGCGACCTTGGCGTTATTAGCACCACGCTCTAACCAACTGAGCTAACCGGCCAGGAGCTTACACCCTGCCACGCACATTGTCTCGTTTCTACAGGTTTATTTAATGTTTTCTCTTTCTTTCTTAACATAGTCGTTTATACTAAGAAAATGCAAGGCCTCCCCGTCGGGGAATCGAACCCCGGTCTCCCGCGTGACAAGCGGGGATACTTACAACTATACTAACGAGGAAATGCTGGTGGTCGGGATGGGTCACACGACCCTGATTCAGCGGCCCTTTTAGAACAATGGCATCGGCCTGGAGGTAGGAGAAACTGCTAACAAACAAGAAGTACGAATGTTAAACCGGCACAAATGGCTTAAAGCGTGCCTGAACCTTCACCAAAAACTGCAAACTATGCTGCTTTCTCATTGCCCAACAATTCTGTGCCCCCTATTTCTGCAGCTGCTGCTCCGCTATTTTCTGCTTTCTCCATAGCCGGGGGCCTGTCCCTTAGATGTCAGTCTAATAGTACTGAACTAAAATACTTTGATTCCCACACTTCCCTACATGCACTGTATAGGAAAGCAAAAGCCTGATTTTAGATGCTTAGTTCTTTGTCATGTCTGGATTGCATAGCAGTGAGAGACATGACACAGAACTAAGCAGCTGGAAGAGCTCAGTTTACTTACATGAGCTGCTGCTTTGCTGCATGTTTGGCTGTTAGGAGAGGCAGGCTACCAGTGAGCAAATAGGAGCACACTTTGATAGATAGACACCCCCCAACTTCCTGTAGTCTGTCTCTCTGCTCCTGTGTTACTTGGGACAGAAAAAGCATGACAACAGGGGGTTGAACCGCAGATTTAGTAGAAGGGAGACATGTAGGGGCCAAAAGTATACCGATACTTTTCTAGTGGAAAAACGCAGAAATGTTAACCCTACTTGCATAGCAAAGTTGCTAGATACCAAACATACTGCCATAATAACTGCTCTTTGTGTAAAAAGTTACACTCCATTTAATAACAACAGATTTCTAGCTGCCTTTATGTACTGAATTTCTAGCTGCCTTTATGTACTGTTCGTAGCAATCTTTTTCTCCCTTAGTCCTAACAGCAGCACAACAATGGGGTAATTCTGCCCGTGTGAAATGGTAGGACGGATGGAATTTAAATAATCAAATGACTAATTAATTGCCCTCTCCAACTACCATGATGGTGACTACAACCCCACCCATGCAGTTTTTAATTATAAAGTAAAATAAGATAGGGAGGGATACTTGTGATGTTGTTAGGACTAAGGGAAAACAGACTAACGTAAGAAATCCAAACATTTCTTATGTTTTCCAACATAAGGATATAGTGCTTTACATGAACACAGCGTGCCCTGAGATGGCACTATGCTATATGTGAGCAGAAATTATACGCATGCTATTTGCTGCCACAATTTTACTTGTTAAACCACCTTTACTGCATAGAGGTGAAAAACAGAATGGCCTGTACGGGGATAGAACCCGCGACCTTGGCACCACGCTCTAACCAACTGAGCTAACCAGCCAGGAGCTTACACCCTGCCACGCACATTGTCTCATTTCTACAGGTTTATTTAATGTTTTCTCTTTCTTTCTTAACATAGTCGTTTATACAAAGAAAATGCAATGCCTCCCCTTCGGGGAATCGAACCGCGGTCTCCCGCGTGACAGGCGGGGATACTTACCACTATACTAACGAGGAAATGCTGGTGGTCGGGATGGATCACACGACCCTGATTCAGCGGCCCTTTTAGAACAATGGCATCGGCCTGGAGGTAGGAGAAACTGCTAACAAACAAGAAGTACGAATGTTAAACCGGCACAAATGGCTTAAAGCGTGCCTGAACCTTCACCAAAAACTGCAAACTATGCTGCTTTCTCATTGCCCAACAATTCTGTGCCCCCTATTTCTGCAGCTGCTGCTGCGCTATTTTCTGCTTTCTCCATAGCCGGGGGCCTGTCCCTTAGATGTCAGTCTAATAGTACTGAACTGAAATACTTTGATTCCCACACTTCCCTACATGCACTGTATAGGAAAGCAAAAGCCTGATTTTAGATGCTTAGTTCTTTGTCATGTCTGGATTGCATAGCAGTGAGAGACATGACACAGAACTAAGCAGCTGGAAGAGCTCAGTTTACTTACATGAGCTGCTGCTTTGCTGCATGTTTGGCTGTTAGGAGAGGCAGGCTACCGGTGAGCAAATAGGAGCACACTTTGATAGATAGACACCCCCCAACTTCCTGTAGTCTGTCTCTCTGCTCCTGTGTTACTTGGGACAGAAAAAGCATGACAACAGGGGGTTGAACCGCAGATTTAGTAGAAGGGAGACATGTAGGGGCCAAAAGTATACAGATACTTTTCTAGTGGAAAAACGCAGAAATGTTAACCCTACTTGCATAGCAAAGTTGCTAGATACCAAACATACTGCCATAATAACTCCTCTTTGTGTAAAAAGTTACACTCCATTTAATAACAACAGATTTCTAGCTGCCTTTATGTACTGAATAGTGTTGGGCGCGAATATTCGAATATCGAATTTTTTTAGCAAATATCGGCACTTCGTTAATTCGCGAATATTTCGAATATGGTGATATAAATTCGATATTTCGAATATTCGATTTTTTTTTTTTTGTTTTATTGTTATATTTTTTTATTTCCTACTTCCTAAAGTTGCTCTTGCCTGTCCTTTGTATTCCTGTCTTCCTGGCTGCTCCAGTCATTGCCCTTTGCCGCTTCTGCCGACTTCCGTGCTCATGGAGCGTCCCCATCACCATGGGAACGTCTCCATATACTAGAATGTACTGTCGGATTTGAGAATTACGTGTAAAATCGCAATTCGATTATTTCAAGTTTTGATAATCGATTTTCGATTTTAACAGCGCTGCAACTTGGACCTGGTTTCAGTGGTTTACTATGGTTGGCTTGGTAGAATTAGCAAATATGACGAATGTATTCGTCATATTCCACAAAACGAAGATAACGAAGTATTCTGCATCTTCGTTTTAGCTATCTATTCAACAACCTTGCTAATTCTAGCAATCATATAGGAAAGTTTACTATAGAGACAGCTAAGTTTAATTCGCTATGCGATTATATTACTTAGCTTTTTTTATAAATAGAATAATTATCAGGTATAATTATTCTATTTATTAAAAAAAAAAGAAAAAAGTCATATAATCGCATAGCGAATTAAACTTGGCTGTCTCTATAGTAGACTGCTATATGATTGGCTTGCTAGAATTAGCGAAGTTGATGAATAGGTAGCTAAAACGAAGATGCAGAATACTTTGTTATCTTCGTTTTGTGGAGTATGACGAATACATTCGTCATATTCGCTAATTCAACCAAGGTCCAAGTAGAAATCACAATTCGATGAATTCAAGTTATAATAATCGAATTGCGATTTCAACTTTTTAACGTGTATTATTGCAAGAAGCAGGGTGGAATCGATCGGCGATCGAAAATGGGCAAAATTTTATTTCAAAAGGATGAAGAAGAAATTATTCTCACTGTTATGTCAGAACAATATCTAGCATTAGCAACACTCGACCATAAGGCTACTTTCACATTTGCGTTCGGGGCTCCGCTTGTGAGCTCCGTTTGAAGGCTCTCACAAGCGGCCCCGAACGCATCTGTCCAGCCCCAATCAATTCTGAGTCGATGCGGATCCGCTCAGAATGCATCAGTCTGGCGTCGTTCAGCCTCCGCTCCGCTCAGCAGGCGGACACCCAAACGCAGCTTGCAGCGTTTTGGTGTCCGTCTGGCCGTTTGGAGGCAAACGGATCCGTCCAGACTTACAATGGAAGTCAATGGTGGCGGATCCGTTTCAATTTCACACAATATGACTCAATTTTCGAACGGATCCGTCCCCCATTGACTTTCAATATAAAGTCAGTTTTTTTTGCGGGACAAGATGCATTTTTTAATGACACCATTTAATTTACCATGTTTTGTATTATAAAAAATTGTTTTCTATGTAAAATTGGGAAAGGGTGGTGATTCTAACTTTTAATATAGTGTTGTTTATTAAACTTTATTTAACTTTTTTTTTACAGCAATTAGCCCCCATAGGCTAATTGATCCCATCTTCTATTCACTATAATAGAGATTTATTACGGTGAATAGGATTTTTACACACTCCATTCTGCGCTATGCCTCGTGCATAGCTCAGTATGGAGAAAGCCATGTCAGGCCTGAATAGCTTCAGCAGCGTCCATGCTGCCATGGCAACCGATCGGAGCCCCGCAATTTCACTGCAGTGGCTCCGATTGGAAGGAAGATGGAGGCGCACATGTCACAGGTGCCGCAATGAGCCTTGATCGCGGTACCTGAGGGGTTGAATGGCAGGGGCGGCGCGATCGTCGCTTCCTGTTAGTGCGGCCGGATGTTGGCTGTATCATATAGCCGGCAGATAGTGCGTATGGAGCGGGCTCACTGCAGAGGCCCGCTCAATACATCCCCTGTCACGCAATGACATACCTTTACCTGATAATCTGTGAAGGGGTTAAAGGCGTAACTACTTTTTGATTATTTTTTTTTTATATATTTTTTTTGATATTTGTATAATAAATTAGGCCCAGATTAAATTGTCCGTACTGTAACCCCATTGGTTACAATAAAACAAAACACAACAAATTTTATAGAACAATAAAGTTTTATAAAACAATCTTTAAATAAATAAAAATATTAAGACTATAAACAAGATAACCCCAAAAAAACAAATGAAAAAAAAATTAAGGCAATTTTTTCATTGCTTCCAGCTTTTGGAGTAGTCCATCCAGTGCCTTTTTGTTGGCCTCCTCTGCTAGGGTCAGCTCATCCCTCACCCTTTTCATCTGGTGGCACTGTTCCCGCTGCACTTTTTTAATGTCTTTTAATAAGTTGTTTATTGCTGTAAAAGTAAAGGAAATATACATTTTAAATCTACTTTAAAAGACAATCATTGTTTGGTGTATAAAGCAGATGAAGCCCTGTCTGACCCAGGAAGAAGTACATCAGCGACTTAAAAAGATTAAAATAGACTACTCTCCAGGACCGGATGGCATACACCCCCGTATCCTAAGGGAATTAAGTAATGTCATAGCCAGACCCTTAATTCTGATTTTTGCGGACTCTATACTGACAGGGAATGTCCCACAGGATTGGCGCATGGCAAATGTAGTGCCAATTTTCAAAAAGGGTCCAAAAACAGAGCCTGGAAACTATAGGCCGGTAAGTTTAACATCTGTTGTGGGTAAACAGTTTGAAGGTTTTCTGAGAGATGCTATGTTAGAGCATCTCA
This sequence comes from Bufo bufo, assembly GCF_905171765.1. Classification (NCBI taxonomy): domain Eukaryota; kingdom Metazoa; phylum Chordata; class Amphibia; order Anura; family Bufonidae; genus Bufo; species Bufo bufo. Next base: position 65,838 of record NW_024399968.1, read on the forward strand.
AGGGAAATAAGCAAATAACGCCATTTCAGCATGGCTTCGTGAGGGATCGGTCATGTCAGACTAATTTAATCAGTTTCTATGAGGAGGTAAGTTCTAGACTTGACAGCGGCGAATCAATGGATGTCGTACATCTGGACTTCTCCAAAGCATTTGACACTGTACCACATAAAAGGTTAGTATATAAAATGAGAATGCTCGGACTGGGAGAAAACGTCTGTGTGGGTAAGTAACTGGCTGAGTAATAGAAAACAGAGGGTGGTTATTAACGTTACACACTCAGATTGGGTCACTGTCACTAGTGGGGTACCTCAGGGGTCAGTATTGGGCCCTATTCTCTTCAATATATTTATTAATGATCTTGTAGAAGGCTTGCAAAGTAAAATATCAATTTTCGCAGATGACACTAAACTGTGTAAAGTAATTAACACTGAAGAGGACAGTGTACTACTACAGAGGGATCTGGATAGATTGGAGGCTTGGTCAGATAAGTGGCAGATGAGGTTTAACACTGACAAATGGAAGGTTATGCACATGGGAAGGAATAATGCAAGTCAACCGTACATACTAAATGGTAAAACACTCGGTAACACTGACATGGAAAAGGACCAATGAATTTTGGTTAAGCTGTAGAAACCAGTGTCAGGCAGCTGTTGTCAAGGCCAATAAGATAATGGGTTGCATCAAAAGGGGCATAGATGCCCGTGATAAGAACATAGTCCTACCACTTTACAAATCACTAGTCAGACCACACATGGAGTACTGTGTACAGTTCTGGGCTCCTGTAAACAAGGCAAACATAGCAGAGCTGGAGAGGGTCCAGAGGAGGGCAAATAAAGTAATAACTTGAATGGGGCAACTTCAGTACCCTGAAAGATTATCAAAATTAGGGTTATTCACTTTTGAAAAAAGACGACTGAGGGGAGTTCTAAGTAATATGTATAAATATATCAGGGGTCAGTATAGAGATCTATCCCATCATCTATTTATCTCAAGGACTGTGACTGTGACGAGGGGACATCCTCTACGTCTGGAGGAAAGAAGGTTTGTACACAAACATAGAAGAGGATTCTTTACGGTAAGAGCAGTGAGACTATGGACTCTCTGCCTGAGGAGGTGGTGATGGTGAGTACAATAAAGGAATTCAAGAGGGGCCTGGATGTATTTCTGGAGCGTAATAATATTACAGCCTATAGCTACTAGAGAGGGGTCGTTGATCCAGGGAGTTATTCTGATTGGCTGATTTGAGTCGGGAAGGAATAATTTATTACCCTAAAGTGAGGAAAATTGGCTTCTACCTCACAGTTTTTTTTTTGCCTTCCTCTGGATCAACTTGCAGGATGACAGGCCGAACTGGATGGACAAATGTCTTTTTCCGGCCTTTTATACTATGTTACTATGTTAATCCATTATATATTGGTTTAGTTAGGATTAATAATAGTTCTTTAGACTTTTGGTTTATGGACTTAGTAGTTAAGTTAATTTTTTATTGTATATTAATAACTTTATAGTGTTCATGTTTTATATTACTGTTGTGTGTTGTACGTTCTTTGTTGACAGTTTCATAGTTTTTACACCATTTTTTAGATAAATATTAATATTGTTTTGTGCACTTTATTTTTTAGTCTAATAAAATTTTTATATATTGGATGCTCGTTACATCCAATATTAAACAGTATGCCTCATTCTGATACTTTACGGAAATCTGTACACCAGTAACATCAGCTAGCTGTAAAAAAACTTTACGCTGAATTAATTAGGGTCCGGGTTTTTGGACTGAGTGCCCAGACAGATATAGTGGCACAGGTCACTCCCGTACTCCATCAAGCCTTTTAAATAAAGTTAGGATTAAAAATGCTGTTCTTTTCAAGTGTGGACAGGAGATGTGAAAACTGAACCTGCAGAGAAATGAGCATGGTCTCTGACAGACCCTAAAGAGTGGTGATATACTAATCTTTTTGTTACACTGCTTGGAGTGAATGCAAAGTGGGGGACTTTAGGGTATGTAATATCTGAAGTCTGAATAACAATTATAGGTTGAACTTGAACTTGTTTATAATTTTTTTCTTGAATCAAATCTGCCTGTGGTGAAGACTAAACTGTCACCTGTTTGTGTGTGTGGACATTTTTTTAATTAAAACATCAACAGAATATATTTACCCTCCTGGCGGGGGGTGGTCACCAGCTCTTCTTCTTCCTCCTCCTCATCCTCCTGAACCGTCACCTCCTCTGCCTCAGGTGGGCTATGGGCCTGATGCCCTGATGTTCCTGGCTGCTCCTCTTCCTGCTCATCCTCCTCACCCTCCACCATCTCCTCTTCCACCACCTTCTTCTTATTAGAGCGCTTCGCTCTAACTTTAGGAAGAGGCACCCCTGTAATGAACAAATTTTTAAAAAATACCAAGAAAAAAAAAGCAAAGCAAAAAAAAAAAGCTAACGGTACACAAATTCATCTATGGTGGGATCTGGATGGGATAATGATTACCCCTATGTTTGATTTCACATGATTTGGTGTTAGATGAAACTATGAATGAAGTCTTTCAGATGGTTTACAGTTGAACACGTTAATAGCTAGGATGAGGTAGCGGGGGGTATTGGTTCGCAAGGTACTGTTGCAGGGTTATTCCAATGAGGTGAACCAAGTCACCTGTTTTGACATTGGATAAGGTTTTACATCATATATCTGTATCTCTTTGTGAGTGTATGTATATATTTTAAAGGGAAAATAAGCTACGTGTCCCAACATTTAGCAAATTCGTGCTGGAGAACTTTTAGGCAGAAGAGAAAGCCAACTAAATTATTTATTGCAAATTTCCAACGTTACCATTGTACCAGAATACCAGTATAGTCTGTCTTACACACAATTATCATTTTGCTGTAACAGCTGCCTACATTCAATATGCTGACTGTGCTGTTAATAGTGTGCCTGCGAAGCTGTATGGTAGGGAATGTGTAAAGCCGATTAGTACGCCTTAGACCTTTTCAAGGGTATGCGGCCCAAAGAGAGTGCCGCCTCTAGCACCCGTTCCATCGGTTCGACAACACTGAAGTAAATAATTAGTTGTAAAGGGATAGAAAAACTTATTTGCATAACTGAACACATAAATAACAATAGGTGGGTGATATAAAATTAATGTAAGCATCGTACCTGGACAATTTTTGTCTCGGACCTTTTTCACCAGATCCATTTTGTGTCGTTTAATGTCCGACCATTTTTTTAATATTGCCTCTTTTGAATGCACATTTCCATGCAGCTGCCACAGCCGGCGTGCCTCTCTCCGCACTATTGTTTGCTTCTCAAAACGGCATTTTATATCATCATATCCCTTTGACAACATAGTCTGCAAGATAATAGTGAAAGGATGTAATCCCTTAGTTTTAAAATACAATTATTAGTAATTATAGTCATGTTAACAAGCTAAAATATAATGTAATATCGAAACGGTAAAATAGTAGATATTTATCTGTTTCCCTATGGAAACTATATGAAAGTAAAAAAAATTTTATATTCAAGGCAAATATAAAACTAAACTCCACAGTGACCGCCCCATTAAGATTGACAAGAACTGTGGCCGCCCCTTTTAAGACTGACTTGAATAGTGAGTGCCCCTTTAAGAGTGACTAGAACTGTTGCCGCCCCTTTAAGAGTGACTTGAATAGTGACCGCCCCTTTAAGAGTGACAAGAAAGTTGGCTGCCCCTTTAAGAGTGACTTCAATAGTGACCGTTTCTTTAAGAGTGACAAGAACTCTGCCCATCCCTTTAACAGTGATTAGAACTGGTGTTGCCCCTTTAACTGGGACTAAAACTGTGGCCGTCCTTAACAGTGACACTTTTTTCAGTAGAATCACTTACAGTTATCAAAGCTTCCAGCTCTTCTTGCTTGAAATTGCTCCTTGCCATTTTCGAATAAACTTCTCTTCTCTGTCTCTCTCCACTCCGTTTGCGATCCAAAGAGAAAGACAGGCACGCACGCACGCACGGTCGCACAAACACTATTATGACGTATTTCCGCGATAACAAATCAAACAAGGTAGACTGTATAAGTTGAAATCGGAATTCGATTCATTCAGGTTATACCAATCGAATAGCGATTTCAACTTTTTACGTATATTCCTAATGCTTTAACTTCGTCTTTTCGAATATTCTTAATATATTGAAAGTTCAAATCGCAATTCGATTATTATAACTTGTATTAATCGAACTTTGATTTCAACTTGAGGCTGCTGATGGGTCTCTAATGGGATGGATCTAGAATTAACGAACTTAACTGATATTGAATCTATCTGCTAATTTTTTCTATTATTATTAATAATAAAATAACCACATTGCTAATCCAACTTTTAAATTGCAATATTCTGACATACAGTACTATATTTGTTTTATTAGATAATTCTACCAATACCACCTATCGCAAAATATCCTAAGCAGGAATTGCAAGCAATGCAATAAAAATTATTTGCATTTCGAATTCAACACTATTGCTAAAATATTCGTATTGCTTGTACTCTTATAGTTAACAAGTGACTACTACATCTTATGGGTTAAATGTCCACTATCGGTATTTTCTGACGGTCACGGACATTAGCCGAGGGTTTATGCAGCCACACAAAGCAGGTGGCCACGGCGCCCGCATAAGGATTGATCTATGTTTAATTATTCTGCAGGATGAAGTATAGCTACGTCATTGGCTGTGAAGTGGTAAATGATTATGTCACAAATAGGGATGAGCGAACCCGAACTGTATAGTTCGGGTTTCGTACCGAATTTTGGGGTGTCCGTGACACGGACCATCACACGAACATTTTCCTAAAAGTCTGGGTTCGGGTTCGGTGTTCAGCGCTTTCTTGGCGCTTTTGGAAAGGCTGCAAAGCAGCCAATCAACAAGCGTCATACTACTTGCCCCAAGAGGCCATCACAGTCATGCCTACTATTGGCATGGCTGTGATTGGCCAGTGTAGCATGTGACCCAGCCTCTATATAAGCTTGGGTCACGTAGCGCTGCACGTCACTCTGCTGATTGAACCATAGGGAGAGGTTGCTGCTGCGACGTTAGGGCGAGATTAGGCAGATTAACTCCTCCAAAAGACTTCATTCTGAGATCGATCTACAGCTGTTGATCATTGAACTGCTGCTATTCAATTGCCTTAGTGTTTTTAGGCTGCCCAGAGCATTTTTCAGTCACTTTTTTATGGAGTGATCGGCGGCCATTTTGTGTCTTGTGGTGCGCCAGCACAAGCTGCCACCAAGTGCATTTAACCATCAATAGTGTGGTTATTTTTTGCTATATACTACATCAGGGTCAAGCTTTCATCAAGTGCATTTAACCATCAATAGTGTGGTTATTTTTTGGACATATACTACATCGGGGGCAAGTTGAGCCTGTCACCCAGCGCCTAAAAAATAGGCCTCACATTTATATTCATCCAAATCAGTACTGTTTTAGCTGGTCAAGTTGTTTTTAGTGACCGTCAAAGCACAGTTGTTGTTCTGGGTTGAAAAACAATTCCCAAATTTGCAATTAACAAATTTAGTGGTATCTGCTGGATCAGGCCTACTTGAAATCTATCCCTAAAAGGGTATATTAGATTCAAGGTGCTGATAGGGTAATTCTCAAGAACTTAACACACACGCTACAGTGCAGGTCCAAGTCTAATTCTGTGATTAAACGTATACCTGTCACCCAGCGCCTAAATAATAGGCCTCACATTTATATTCATCCAAATCTGTCATTACTGGTGTGCCTGTATTAGTGCAATACGGTACCTAAATACATAGCCAGATAGTGTTAGGTGTCAGGAAAAAAAGGCCTGAATTTTAATTCAATACATTGGCCCGAATAATATTTTTCTTATTGTGGTGAACGGTATCAATGAGGAAAACATCTAGTAAGGGACGCGGACGTGGACACTGACATGGTCGGGGTGGTGTTAGTGGACCCTCTGGTGCTGGGACAGGACGTGGCCATTCTGCCACAGCCACACGTTCTAGTGTACCAACTACCTCAGGTCCCAGTAGCCGCCATAATTTACAGCCATATTTGGTGGGGCCCAATGCCATTCTAAGGATGGTAAGGCCTGAGCAGGTACAGGCATTAGTCAATTGGGTGGCCGACAGTGCATCCAGCACGTTCACATTATCTCCCATCCAGTCTTCTGCAGAAAGCGCACAGATGGCGCATGAAAACCAAGCCCATCACTCTGTCACATCACACCCATGCATATCAGGGAAACTGTCTGAGCCTCAAGTTATGCAGCAGTCTCTTATGCTGTTTGAAGACTCTGCTGGCAGGGTTTCCCAAGGGCATCCACCTAGCCCTTCCCCAGTGGTGGAAGAGATAGAATGCACTAACGCACAACCACTTATGTTTCCTGATGATGAGGACATGGGAATACCACCTCGGCACGTCTATGATGATGACGAAACGTAGGTGCCAACTGCTGCGTCTTTCTGCAGTGTGCAGACTGAACAGGAGGTCAGGGATCAAGACTGGGTGGAAGACGATGCAGGGGACGATGAGGTCATAGACCCCACATGGAATGAAGGTCGTGCCACTGACTTTCACAGTTCGGAGGAAGAGGCAGTGGTGAGACCGAGACAACAGCGTAGCAAAAGAGGGAGCAGTGGGCAAAATCAGAACACCCGCCGCCAAGAGACTCCGCCTGCTACTGACCGCCGCCATCTGGGACCGAGCACCCCAAATGCAGCTTCAAGGAGTTCCCTGGCATGGCACTTCTTCAAACAATGTGCTGACGACAAGACCCGAGTGGTTTGCACGCTGTGCCATCAGAGCCTGAAGCGAGGCATTAACGTTCTGAACCTTAGCACAACCTGCATGACCAGGCACCTGCATGCAAAGCATGAACTGCAGTGGAGTAAACACCTTAAAAACAAGGAAGTCACTCAGGCTCCACCTGCTACCTCTTCTGCTGCTGCCGCCTCGGCCTCTTCTGCTGCTGCCGCTGCCTCGGCCTCTTCCTCCGCCTCTGGAGGAACGTTGGCACCTGCCGCCCAGCAAACATGGGATGTACCACCAACACCACCACCTGCGTCACCAAGCATCTCAACCATGTCACACGGCAGCGTTCAGCTCTCCATCTCACAAACATTTGAGAGAAAGCGTAAATTCCCACCTAGCCACCCTCGATCCCTGGCCCTGAATGCCAGCATTTCTAAACTACTGGCCTATGAAATGCTGTCATTTAGGCTGGTGGACACACACAGCTTCAAACAGCTCATGTCGCTTGCTGTACCACAGTATGTTGTTCCCAGCTGGCACTACTTCTCCAGGAGAGCCGTGCCTTCCCTGCACAACAAAGTGTCCGATAAAATCAAGTGTGCACTGCGCAACGCCATCAGCGGCAAGGTCCACCTAACCACAGATACGTGGACCAGTAAGCACGGCCAGGGACGCTATATCTCCCTAACTGCACACTGGGTAAATGTAGTGGCGGCTGGGCCCCAGGCGGAGAGCTGTTTGGCGCGCGTCCTTCCGCCGCCAAGGATCGCAGGGCAACATTCTTTGCCTCCTGTCTCCTCCTCCTCCTACTCAGCTTCCTCCTCCTCTTCTTCCACCTGCTCATCCAGTCAGCCACACTCCTTCACCACCAACTTCAGCACAGCCCGGGGTAAATGTCAGCAGGCCATTCTGAAACTCATATGTTTGGGGGACAGGCCCCACACCGCACAGGAGTTGTGGCGGGGTATAGAACAACAGACCGACGAGTGGTTGCTGCCGGTGAGCCTCAAGCCCGGCCTGGTGGTGTGCGATAATGGGCGAAATCTCGTTGCAGCTCTGGGACTAGCCGGTTTGACGCACATCCCTTTCCTGGCGCATATGCTGAATTTGGTGGTGCAGAAGTTCATTCACAACTACCCCGACATGTCAGAGCTGCTGCATAAAGTGCGGGCCATCTGTTTGCGCTTCCGGCGTTCACACCCTGCTGCTGCACGCGCCTGTCAGCGCTGCAGCGTAACTTCGGCCTTCCCTCTCCCCGCCTCATATGCGACGTGCCCACCAGGTGGAACTCCACCTTGCACATGCTGGACAGACTGTGCGAGCAGCAGCAGGCCATAGTGGAGTTTCAGCTGCAGCACGCACGGGTCAGTCGCACTGTGGATCAGACCCACTTCACCACCAATGACTGGGCCTCCATGCGAGACCTGTGTGCCCTGTTGCGCTGTTTCGAGTACTCCACCAACATGGCCAGTGGCGATGACGCCGTTATCAGCGTTACAATACCACTTCTATGTCTCCTTGAGAAAACACTTAGGGCGATGATGGAAGAGGAGGTGGCCCAAGAGGAGGAGGAGGGGGCATTTTTAGCACTTTCAGGCCAGTCTCTTCGAAGTGACTCAGAGGGACGTTTTTTGCAACACCAGAGGCCAGGTACAAATGTGGCCAGACAGGGCCCACTACTGGAGGACGAGGAGGACGAGGATTAGGAGGAGGTGGAGGAGGATGAGGATGAAGCATGTTCACAGCGGGGTGGCACCCAACGCAGCTCGGGCCCATCACTGGTGCGTGGCTGGGGGGAAATGCAGGACGATGACGATACGCCTCACACAGAGGACAGCTTGTCCTTACCTCTGGGCAGCCTGGCACACATGAGCGACTACATGCTGCAGTGCCTGCGCACATTTTAACGTGTGCGGACTACTGGGTTGCCACCCTGCTGGATCCACGGTACAAAGACAATGTGCCCACCTTACTTCCTGCACTGAAGCGTGATAGGAAGATGCGCGAGTACAAGCGCACGTTGGTAGACGCGCTACTGAGAGCATTCCCAAATGTCACAGGGGAATCAGTGGAATCCCAAGGCGAAGGCAGAGGAGGAGAAAGAGGTCGCCAACGCAGCTGTGTCACGGCCAGCTCCTCTGAGTGCAGGGTTAGCATGGCAGAGATGTGGAAAAGTTTTGTCACCACGCCACAGCTAACTGCACCACCACCTAAAACGGAACGTGTTAGCAGAAGGCAACATTTCACTAACTTGGTGGAAAAGTACCTGTGCACACCCCTCCACGTACTGACTGATGGTTCGGCCCCATTCAACTTCTGGCTCTCCAAATTGTCCAAGTGGCCAGAGCTAGCCTTTTATGCCTTGGAGGTGCTGGCCTGCCCGGCGGCCAGCGTTTTGTCTGAAAGTGTATTCAGCATGGCAGGGGGCGTCATTACAGACAAACGCAGCCCCCTGTCTACAGCCAATGTGGACAAGCAGACGTTCATAAAAATGAACCAGGCATGGATCCCACAGGACCTGTCCATCCCTTGTGCAGATTAGACATTAACTACCTCCCCTTAACAATATATTATTCTACTCCAGGGCACTTCCTCATTCAATCCTATTTTTATTTTCATTTTACCATTATATTGCTGGGCAACCCAAAGTTGAATGAACCTCTCCTCTGTCTTGGTGCCGGGGCCTAAATATGTGACAGTGGCCTGTTCCAGTGGTGGGTGACGTGAAGTCTGATTCTCTGCTATGACATGAAGACTGATTCTCTGCTGACGTGAAGCCTGATTCTCTGCTATGACATGAAGACTGATTCTGCGCTGACATGAAGCCAGATTCTCTGCTATGGCATGAAGAGACTGATTCTCTGCTGACATGAAGCCTGATTCTCTGCTATGACATGAAGACTGATTCTCTGCTGACATGAAGCCAGATTCTCTGCTATGATATGAAGACGGATTCTCTGCTGACATGAAGCCAGATTCTTTGCTATGGCATGAAGAGACTGATTCTCTGCTGACGTGAAGCCAGATTATCTGCTATGGGACCTCTGTCCAATTGATATTGGGTCATTTTTATTTTTTTAATTTTTATTTTAATTCATTTCCCTATCCACATTTGTTTGCAGGGGATTTACCTACATGTTGCTGCCTTTTGCAGCCCTCTAGCTCTTTCCTGGGCTGTTTTACAGCCTTTTTAGTGCCCAAAAGTTCGGGTCCACATTCACTTTAATGGGTTTTGGGTTTGGGACGAAGTTAGGGTCGTGTTCGGATCCCGAACCCGAACATTTCCGTGAAGTTCGCCCGAAATTCTCGAACCCAAACATCCAGGTGTTCGCTCAACTCTAGTCAAAAAATAAAAGAGGTTACATCACACTACAATGTCTGTAACATGTATGTATGGATACCAGACAAATATCTCTCATATGCACATAGCACATCTATTTACGTGCTACACTCTGTATATCCCACGCTATAAAACCCACACCAAACCCCCCTCCCCCCTTAAACCCTCCACCACCTTAAACCCCCCTCAATCAACTCCCCCCCACCTCCTCACTCACACACAGTTTATGAGAAATAATGTTTGATCTCCAGTATTTCAGTATTTGCTGGTTCATTTACCATAACCCAGGGTGCACCACGTAGAGGCGAACCAGCTGTATACCCCCCATACTGTACCGTCAATTCACTAGACAGGTACACCTCTCCGCAGATGGCCATTGGCCAATACCCCATTTCTCATACCCCACACACATGCAATTTAAATACAATGTAATATTATAACGGTAACCTAAAATCAAATATTTTCCATTTATAGGCCTAATTTTTTTTAAATTTTGATGACATGATCACATTAAGTACTAATAACTTGTAGTACTAATACTTCTATTTTGAAAGTTTTGCATTACATGTGTGCCTGTTGTACAAGGTCTATGATTGGACCTGGTACCGTCATGCGTGCTGCTAAGAGCGCCACAGTTCGCAGTATTCTGGTTTGAATTGTGGCACACACATGACCACCGGCACAATAAAATAGTCATAGTGAATAAGTGGTGCGAGCATAAGCGGCGCCATGTCTATTACCCAGTTTCAATGTAACGGCGTCTGCTTTATGTACTGATAATGAATTATTACATTGGCCCTGACTAAATTGTCCGTACTGTAACCCCATTGGTTACAATAAAAAAAAACACAACAAATTTTATAGAATAATAAACTTTTATAAATCAATTTTTAAATAAAGAAAAATATTAACATCAATAACTGAAGGAAGGCCCAAAAAAACAAATGAAAAAAAATAATTAAGGCAATTTTTCAATTTTTTTTTGCTTTTTTAGCAGCCCATCCATGGCTTTTTGGTTGACCTCCTCTGCTTGTGCCAACTCATGGGAGTGTTGTAGCTTCTGCTCCCTCATTCTTCTCATGTGCAGTGCCCTCAACTTTCTCATGCGTTCGCACTGCTCCCGCTGCACAATTTTCATTTCTTTACTAAAATTTTTTATGGCTGTAAAAGTAAAGGAAATATAATTTTTCAATGTACTTTAAAAGACAATCATTGTTTGGTGTATAAAGCAGATAAAGTGCTGTCTGAGCCAGTTACATCTTCGACTTAAAAATATTAAAATAGACAAATTACCAGGACCAGATGGCATACACCCCCGTATCCTAAGTGAATTAAGTAATGTCATAGCCAGACCCTTATTTATGATATTTGTGGACTGTATTCTGACAGTGAATGTCCCACAGGATTGGCTCATGGCAAATGTGGTGCCAATATTCAAAAACGGTTAAAAAACAGAGCCTGGAAACTATAGGCCGTTAAGTTTAACATCTCTTGTGGTTAAACTGTTTGAATTTTTTCAGAGAGATGCAATCTTATAGCATCTCAAATAAAATAAGCAAGTAACACCATATCAGCATGGCTTCGTGAGGGATCGGTCATGCCAAACTAATTTAATCAGTTTCTATGAGGAGGTAAGTTCTAGACTTGACAGCGGCGAATCACTGAATGTCGTTTATCTGGACTTCTCCAAAGCATTTGACACTGTACAACATAAAAGGTTAGTATATAAAATGAGAAAGCTCAGACTGGGAGAAAATGTCTTTATGTAGGTAAGTAACTGGCTCAGTGATAGAAAAGAGAGGGTGGTTATTAACGGTACACACTCAGATTGGGTCACTGTCAAAAGTGGGTTACCTCAGGGGTCAGTATTGGGCCCTATTCTCTTCAATATATTTATTAATGATCTTGTAGAAGGCTTGCATAGTAAAATATCAATTTTTGCAGATGAAAATAAACTGTGTAAACGAATTAACAATGAAGAGGACAGTATACTGTGTATATATATATATATATATATATATATACTACAGAGTATAATATACTGCTACAGAGTGATCTGGATAGATTGGAGGCTTGGGCAGATAAGTGGCAGATGAGGTTTAACACTGAGAAATGTAAAGTTATGCACTTATGAAGGAATAATGCAAGTCACCCGTACATACTAAATGTTAAAACACTCGTTAACACTGACATGTAAAAGGACCTATGAATTTTAATAATCAGTAAACTAAGCTGCAAAAACCAGTGTCAGGCAGCTGATGCCAAGACCAATAAGATAATGGGTTGCATGAGAAGGGGCATAGATGCCCGTGATAAGAACATAGTCCTACCACTTTACAAATCTTTTTTTCAGACCACACATGGAGTACTGGGTACAGTTCTGGGCTCCTGTGAACAAGGCTGACATAGCAGAGCTGGAGAGGGTTCAGAGGAGGACAACTAAATTAATAACTGGAATGTGGCAACTACAGGACCCTGAAAGATTATCAGCATTAGGGTTATTCACTTCAGAAAAAAGACGACTGATGGGAGATCTAACTAATATGTATACATATATCAGGGGTCAGTACAGAGTTCTCTCCTATCATCTATTTATCCACAGGATTGTGACTGTGACGAGGGGACATCCTGTGCGTCAGGAGGAATGAAGGTTTGTACACAAACATAGAAGAGGATTATTTAGGGTAAGAGCAGTGAGACTATGGAACTCTCTGCCTGAGGGGATGGTGATGGTGAGTACAATAAAGGAATTCTAGAGGGGCCTGGATGTATTTCTGGAGCGTAATAATATTACAGGCTATAGCTACTAGAGAGGGGTCGTTGATCCAGGGAGTTATTCGGATTGCCTGATTGGAGTCAGGAAGGAATTTTTTCTTCTCCTAAAGTGAGGAAAATTGGCTTATAAGTCACAGTTATTTTTTTTCCATGGTCTGGATCAACTTGCAGGATAACAGGCCAAACTGGATGGAGAGATCTATTTTTTAGGCCTTCTGTACTATGTTACTATGTTAATCCATTATATATTCTTTTATTTAGGATTAATAATAGTTCTTTTGAATTTATGGTTATGGACTTAGTATTTTAGTTATTGTGTTTTTTTGTATATTAATTACTTTATACTGTTCATGTTTTATATTACTGTTGTGTGTTGTACGTTCTTTGTTCACAGTTTCATAGTTTTTACCCCATTCTGTAGATAATTATTTATATTGTTTTGTGCACTTAAATTTTTTTAGTTTAACTAAATTCTTATATATTGGATGCTAGTTACATCTTAATTAAATTGTATGCCTCATTGAGATACTTTACTGAAATCAGTACACCAGTAACATCAGCTAGCTGTAAAAAAAATGTTTTACGTGGATTTAATTTGTGTCTGGGTTTTTAGACTGAGTGCACAGACAGATATAGTGGCACAGGTCACTCCCGTACTCCATCAACCCTTTTTAATAAAGTTTGGAATAAATATATTTTTTTTTTCAAGTGTGGACAAAAGATGTGAAAAAATAACCTGCAGATAAATGAGCATGGTCTCTGACAGACCCTGAAGAGTGGTGAAATACAAATATTTTAGCTACACTTCTTGGAATGAACGCAAAGTGTGGTACTTTAGGTTATACAATATCTGAAGTCTGAATAAAATTTTGAGGTTGAACTTGAACTTGTTTATAATTTTTTGATTGAATAAAATCAGCCTGTGGTAATTAAAGACTAAACTGACACCTCTATGTGTGTGGAGACATTTTTTAAATTAAAACATCAACAGAATATATTTACCCTCCTGGCGGGGCGTGGTCACCAGCTCGTCTTCTTCATCCTCCTCATCCTCCTGTACCGTCCCCTCCTCTCCCTCAGGTGGGCTATGGGCCTGATGCCCTGATGGTCCTGCCTGCTCCTCTTCCTGCTCATCCTCCTCATCCTCCATCATCTCCTCTTCCACCACCTTCTTCTTATTAGGGCGTTTCGGTCTTAATTTTGGAAGAGGCACTCCTGTAATGACCAAATTATTCAAAAATACCAACATAAACAAGCAAAGAAAAAACAAAACTTAACGGTACACAAAATTAATCTATGGTGGGATCTGGATGGCATAATCATTACCCCTATGTTTGATTTCACATGATTTGGTGTTAGATGGAACTATGAATGAAGTTTTTCATATGTTTTACAGTTGAGTACGTTTATATCTAGGATGAGGTAGAAGGGGGTATTGGTTCGCAAGGTACTGTTGCATGGTTATTGGAAAGAGGTGTACAAAGTCAACTGTTTTGACATTGGATCGGGGTTTACATCATATATCTATTTCTCACTGTGAGTGAATGTATATATTTTAACTGTTTAATCAGCACTTACTAAATCCGTTCTGGAGAACTTTTAGGCAGAAGAGCAAGCCAACTAAATTATTTATTGCAAATTTCCGACTTTACCATTGTACCAGAATACCAGTATAGTCTGTCTTCCACACAATTATCATTTTGCTGTAACAGCTGCCTACATTCAATATGCTGACTGTGCTTTTAATAGTGTGCCTGCGAAGCTGTATGGTAGGGAATGTGTAAAGCCGATTAGTACACATTAGACATTTTTAAGGGTATGCGGCCCAAAGAGAGTGCTTGAGTGCCGCCTCTAGCACCCGTTCCGTTCCATCGGTTCGACAACACTGAAGTAAATAATTAGTTGTAAAGGGATAGAAAAACTTATTTGCATAACTGAACACATAAATAACAATAGGTGGGTGATATAAAATTAATGTAAGCATCGTACCTGGCAATTTTTGTCTCGGACCTTTTTCACCAGATCCATTTTGTGTCGTTTAATGTCCGACCATTTTTTTAATATTGCCTCTTTTGAATGCACATTTCCATGCAGCTGCCACAGCCGGCGTGCCTCTCTCCGCACTATTGTTTGCTTCTCAAAACGGCATTTTATATCATCATATCCCTTTGACAACATAGTCTGCAAGATAATAGTGAAAGGATGTAATCCCTTAGTTTTAAAATACAATTATTAGTAATTATAGTCATGTTAACAAGCTAAAATATAATGTAATATCGAAACGGTAAAATAGTAGATATTTATCTGTTTCCCTATGGAAACTATATGAAAGTAAAAAAAAATTTATATTCAAGGCAAATATAAAACTAAACTCCACAGTGACCGCCCCATTAAGATTGACAAGAACTGTGGCCGCCCCTTTTAAGACTGACTTGAATAGTGAGTGCCCCTTTAAGAGTGACTAGAACTGTTGCCGCCCCTTTAAGAGTGACTTGAATAGTGACCGCCCCTTTAAGAGTGACAAGAAAGTTGGCTGCCCCTTTAAGAGTGACTTCAATAGTGACCGTTTCTTTAAGAGTGACAAGAACTCTGCCCATCCCTTTAACAGTGATTATAACTGGTGTTGCCCCTTTAACTGGGACTAAAACTGTGGCCGTCCTTAACAGTGACACTTTTTTCAGTAGAATCACTTACAGTTATCAAAGCTTCCAGCTCTTCTTGCTTGAAATTGCTCCTTGCCATTTTCGAATAAACTTCTCTTCTCTGTCTCTCTCCACTCCGTTTGCGATCCAAAGAGAAAGACAGGCACGCACGCACGCACGGTCGCACAAACACTATTATGACGTATTTCCGCGATAACAAATCAAACAAGGTAGACTGTATAAGTTGAAATCGGAATTCGATTCATTCAGGTTATACCAATCGAATAGCGATTTCAACTTTTTACGTATATTCCTAATGCTTTAACTTCGTCTTTTCGAATATTTTTAATATATTGAAAGTTCAAATCGCAATTCGATTATTATAACTTGTATTAATCGAACTTTGATTTCAACTTGAGGCTGCTGATGGGTCTCTAATGGGATGGATCTAGAATTAACGAACTTAACTGATATTGAATCTATCTGCTAATTTTTTCTATTATTATTAATAATAAAATAACCACATTGCTAATCCAACTTTTAAATTGCAATATTCTGACATACAGTACTATATTTGTTTTATTAGATAATTCTACCAATACCACCTATCGCAAAATATCCTAAGCAGGAATTGCAAGCAATGCAATAAAAATTATTTGCATTTCGAATTCAACACTATTGCTAAAATATTCGTATTGCTTGTACTCTTATAGTTAACAAGTGACTACTACATCTTATGGGTTAAATGTCCACTATCTGTATTTTCTGACGGTCACGGACATTAGCCGAGGGTTTATGCAGCCACACAAAGCAGGTGGCCACGGCGCCCGCATAAGGATTGATCTATGTTTAATTATTCTGCAGGATGAAGTATAGCTACGTCATTGGCTGTGAAGTGGTAAATGATTATGTCACAAATAGGGATGAGCGAACCCGAACTGTATAGTTCGGGTTTCGTACCGAATTTTGGGGTGTCCGTGACACGGACCATCACACGAACATTTTCCTAAAAGTCTGGGTTCGGGTTCGGTGTTCAGCGCTTTCTTGGCGCTTTTGGAAAGGCTGCAAAGCAGCCAATCAACAAGCGTCATACTACTTGCCCCAAGAGGCCATCACAGTCATGCCTACTATTGGCATGGCTGTGATTGGCCAGTGTAGCATGTGACCCAGCCTCTATATAAGCTTGGGTCACGTAGCGCTGCACGTCACTCTGCTGATTGAACCATAGGGAGAGGTTGCTGCTGCGACGTTAGGGCGAGATTAGGCAGATTAACTCCTCCAAAAGACTTCATTCTGAGATCGATCTACAGCTGTTGATCATTGAACTGCTGCTATTCAATTGCCTTAGTGTTTTTAGGCTGCCCAGAGCATTTTTCAGTCACTTTTTTATGGAGTGATCGGCGGCCATTTTGTGTCTTGTGGTGCGCCAGCACAAGCTGCCACCAAGTGCATTTAACCATCAATAGTGTGGTTATTTTTTGCTATATACTACATCAGGGTCAAGCTTTCATCAAGTGCATTTAACCATCAATAGTGTGGTTATTTTTTGGACATATACTACATCGGGGGCAAGTTGAGCCTGTCACCCAGCGCCTAAAAAATAGGCCTCACATTTATATTCATCCAAATCAGTACTGTTTTAGCTGGTCAAGTTGTTTTTAGTGACCGTCAAAGCACAGTTGTTGTTCTGGGTTGAAAAACAATTCCCAAATTTGCAATTAACAAATTTAGTGGTATCTGCTGGATCAGGCCTACTTGAAATCTATCCCTAAAAGGGTATATTAGATTCAAGGTGCTGATAGGGTAATTCTCAAGAACTTAACACACACGCTACAGTGCAGGTCCAAGTCTAATTCTGTGATTAAACGTATACCTGTCACCCAGCGCCTAAATAATAGGCCTCACATTTATATTCATCCAAATCTGTCATTACTGGTGTGCCTGTATTAGTGCAATACGGTACCTAAATACATAGCCAGATAGTGTTAGGTGTCAGGAAAAAAAGGCCTGAATTTTAATTCAATACATTGGCCCGAATAATATTTTTCTTATTGTGGTGAACGGTATCAATGAGGAAAACATCTAGTAAGGGACGCGGACGTGGACACTGACATGGTCGGGGTGGTGTTAGTGGACCCTCTGGTGCTGGGACAGGACGTGGCCATTCTGCCACAGCCACACGTTCTAGTGTACCAACTACCTCAGGTCCCAGTAGCCGCCATAATTTACAGCCATATTTGGTGGGGCCCAATGCCATTCTAAGGATGGTAAGGCCTGAGCAGGTACAGGCATTAGTCAATTGGGTGGCCGACAGTGCATCCAGCACGTTCACATTATCTCCCATCCAGTCTTCTGCAGAAAGCGCACAGATGGCGCATGAAAACCAAGCCCATCACTCTGTCACATCACACCCATGCATATCAGGGAAACTGTCTGAGCCTCAAGTTATGCAGCAGTCTCTTATGCTGTTTGAAGACTCTGCTGGCAGGGTTTCCCAAGGGCATCCACCTAGCCCTTCCCCAGTGGTGGAAGAGATAGAATGCACTAACGCACAACCACTTATGTTTCCTGATGATGAGGACATGGGAATACCACCTCGGCACGTCTATGATGATGACGAAACGTAGGTGCCAACTGCTGCGTCTTTCTGCAGTGTGCAGACTGAACAGGAGGTCAGGGATCAAGACTGGGTGGAAGACGATGCAGGGGACGATGAGGTCATAGACCCCACATGGAATGAAGGTCGTGCCACTGACTTTCACAGTTCGGAGGAAGAGGCAGTGGTGAGACCGAGACAACAGCGTAGCAAAAGAGGGAGCAGTGGGCAAAATCAGAACACCCGCCGCCAAGAGACTCCGCCTGCTACTGACCGCCGCCATCTGGGACCGAGCACCCCAAATGCAGCTTCAAGGAGTTCCCTGGCATGGCACTTCTTCAAACAATGTGCTGACGACAAGACCCGAGTGGTTTGCACGCTGTGCCATCAGAGCCTGAAGCGAGGCATTAACGTTCTGAACCTTAGCACAACCTGCATGACCAGGCACCTGCATGCAAAGCATGAACTGCAGTGGAGTAAACACCTTAAAAACAAGGAAGTCACTCAGGCTCCACCTGCTACCTCTTCTGCTGCTGCCGCCTCGGCCTCTTCTGCTGCTGCCGCTGCCTCGGCCTCTTCCTCCGCCTCTGGAGGAACGTTGGCACCTGCCGCCCAGCAAACATGGGATGTACCACCAACACCACCACCTGCGTCACCAAGCATCTCAACCATGTCACACGGCAGCGTTCAGCTCTCCATCTCACAAACATTTGAGAGAAAGCGTAAATTCCCACCTAGCCACCCTCGATCCCTGGCCCTGAATGCCAGCATTTCTAAACTACTGGCCTATGAAATGCTGTCATTTAGGCTGGTGGACACACACAGCTTCAAACAGCTCATGTCGCTTGCTGTACCACAGTATGTTGTTCCCAGCTGGCACTACTTCTCCAGGAGAGCCGTGCCTTCCCTGCACAACAAAGTGTCCGATAAAATCAAGTGTGCACTGCGCAACGCCATCTGTGGCAAGGTCCACCTAACCACAGATACGTGGACCAGTAAGCACGGCCAGGGACGCTATATCTCCCTAACTGCACACTGGGTAAATGTAGTGGCGGCTGGGCCCCAGGCGGAGAGCTGTTTGGCGCGCGTCCTTCCGCCGCCAAGGATCGCAGGGCAACATTCTTTGCCTCCTGTCTCCTCCTCCTCCTACTCAGCTTCCTCCTCCTCTTCTTCCACCTGCTCATCCAGTCAGCCACACTCCTTCACCACCAACTTCAGCACAGCCCGGGGTAAATGTCAGCAGGCCATTCTGAAACTCATATGTTTGGGGGACAGGCCCCACACCGCACAGGAGTTGTGGCGGGGTATAGAACAACAGACCGACGAGTGGTTGCTGCCGGTGAGCCTCAAGCCCGGCCTGGTGGTGTGCGATAATGGGCGAAATCTCGTTGCAGCTCTGGGACTAGCCGGTTTGACGCACATCCCTTTCCTGGCGCATATGCTGAATTTGGTGGTGCAGAAGTTCATTCACAACTACCCCGACATGTCAGAGCTGCTGCATAAAGTGCGGGCCATCTGTTTGCGCTTCCGGCGTTCACACCCTGCTGCTGCACGCGCCTGTCAGCGCTGCAGCGTAACTTCGGCCTTCCCTCTCCCCGCCTCATATGCGACGTGCCCACCAGGTGGAACTCCACCTTGCACATGCTGGACAGACTGTGCGAGCAGCAGCAGGCCATAGTGGAGTTTCAGCTGCAGCACGCACGGGTCAGTCGCACTGTGGATCAGACCCACTTCACCACCAATGACTGGGCCTCCATGCGAGACCTGTGTGCCCTGTTGCGCTGTTTCGAGTACTCCATCAACATGGCCAGTGGCGATGACGCCGTTATCAGCGTTACAATACCACTTCTATGTCTCCTTGAGAAAACACTTAGGGCGATGATGGAAGAGGAGGTGGCCCAAGAGGAGGAGGAGGGGGCATTTTTAGCACTTTCAGGCCAGTCTCTTCGAAGTGACTCAGAGGGACGTTTTTTGCAACACCAGAGGCCAGGTACAAATGTGGCCAGACAGGGCCCACTACTGGAGGACGAGGAGGACGAGGATTAGGAGGAGGTGGAGGAGGATGAGGATGAAGCATGTTCACAGCGGGGTGGCACCCAACGCAGCTCGGGCCCATCACTGGTGCGTGGCTGGGGGGAAATGCAGGACGATGACGATACGCCTCACACAGAGGACAGCTTGTCCTTACCTCTGGGCAGCCTGGCACACATGAGCGACTACATGCTGCAGTGCCTGCGCACATTTTAACGTGTGCGGACTACTGGGTTGCCACCCTGCTGGATCCACGGTACAAAGACAATGTGCCCACCTTACTTCCTGCACTGAAGCGTGATAGGAAGATGCGCGAGTACAAGCGCACGTTGGTAGACGCGCTACTGAGAGCATTCCCAAATGTCACAGGGGAATCAGTGGAATCCCAAGGCGAAGGCAGAGGAGGAGAAAGAGGTCGCCAACGCAGCTGTGTCACGGCCAGCACCTCTGAGTGCAGGGTTAGCATGGCAGAGATGTGGAAAAGTTTTGTCACCACGCCACAGCTAACTGCACCACCACCTAAAACGGAACGTGTTAGCAGAAGGCAACATTTCACTAACTTGGTGGAAAAGTACCTGTGCACACCCCTCCACGTACTGACTGATGGTTCGGCCCCATTCAACTTCTGGCTCTCCAAATTGTCCAAGTGGCCAGAGCTAGCCTTTTATGCCTTGGAGGTGCTGGCCTGCCCGGCGGCCAGCGTTTTGTCTGAAAGTGTATTCAGCATGGCAGGGGGCGTCATTACAGACAAACGCAGCCCCCTGTCTACAGCCAATGTGGACAAGCAGACGTTCATAAAAATGAACCAGGCATGGATCCCACAGGACCTGTCCATCCCTTGTGCAGATTAGACATTAACTACCTCCCCTTAACAATATATTATTCTACTCCAGGGCACTTCCTCATTCAATCCTATTTTTATTTTCATTTTACCATTATATTGCTGGGCAACCCAAAGTTGAATGAACCTCTCCTCTGTCTTGGTGCCGGGGCCTAAATATGTGACAGTGGCCTGTTCCAGTGGTGGGTGACGTGAAGTCTGATTCTCTGCTATGACATGAAGACTGATTCTCTGCTGACGTGAAGCCTGATTCTCTGCTATGACATGAAGACTGATTCTGCGCTGACATGAAGCCAGATTCTCTGCTATGGCATGAAGAGACTGATTCTCTGCTGACATGAAGCCTGATTCTCTGCTATGACATGAAGACTGATTCTCTGCTGACATGAAGCCAGATTCTCTGCTATGATATGAAGACGGATTCTCTGCTGACATGAAGCCAGATTCTTTGCTATGGCATGAAGAGACTGATTCTCTGCTGACGTGAAGCCAGATTATCTGCTATGGGACCTCTGTCCAATTGATATTGGGTCATTTTTATTTTTTTAATTTTTATTTTAATTCATTTCCCTATCCACATTTGTTTGCAGGGGATTTACCTACATGTTGCTGCCTTTTGCAGCCCTCTAGCTCTTTCCTGGGCTGTTTTACAGCCTTTTTAGTGCCCAAAAGTTCGGGTCCACATTCACTTTAATGGGTTTTGGGTTTGGGACGAAGTTAGGGTCGTGTTCGGATCCCGAACCCGAACATTTCCGTGAAGTTCGCCCGAAATTCTCGAACCCAAACATCCAGGTGTTCGCTCAACTCTAGTCAAAAAATAAAAGAGGTTACATCACACTACAATGTCTGTAACATGTATGTATGGATACCAGACAAATATCTCTCATATGCACATAGCACATCTATTTACGTGCTACACTCTGTATATCCCACGCTATAAAACCCACACCAAACCCCCCTCCCCCCTTAAACCCTCCACCACCTTAAACCCCCCTCAATCAACTCCCCCCCCACCTCCTCACTCACACACAGTTTATGAGAAATAATGTTTGATCTCCAGTATTTCAGTATTTGCTGGTTCATTTACCATAACCCAGGGTGCACCACGTAGAGGCGAACCAGCTGTATACCCCCCATACTGTACCGTCAATTCACTAGACAGGTACACCTCTCCGCAGATGGCCATTGGCCAATACCCCATTTCTCATACCCCACACACATGCAATTTAAATACAATGTAATATTATAACGGTAACCTAAAATCAAATATTTTCCATTTATAGGCCTAATTTTTTTAAAATTTTGATGACATGATCACATTAAGTACTAATAACTTGTAGTACTAATACTTCTATTTTGAAAGTTTTGCATTACATGTGTGCCTGTTGTACAAGGTCTATGATTGGACCTGGTACCGTCATGCGTGCTGCTAAGAGCGCCACAGTTCGCAGTATTCTGGTTTGAATTGTGGCACACACATGACCACCGGCACAATAAAATAGTCATAGTGAATAAGTGGTGCGAGCATAAGCGGCGCCATGACTATTACCCAGTTTCAATGTAACGGCGTCTGCTTTATGTACTGATAATGAATTATTACATTGGCCCTGACTAAATTGTCCGTACTGTAACCCCATTGGTTACAATAAAAAAAAACACAACAAATTTTATAGAATAATAAACTTTTATAAATCAATTTTTAAATAAAGAAAAATATTAACATCAATAACTGAAGGAAGGCCCAAAAAAACAAATGAAAAAAAATAATTAAGGCAATTTTTCAATTTTTTTTTGCTTTTTTAGCAGCCCATCCATGGCTTTTTGGTTGACCTCCTCTGCTTGTGCCAACTCATGGGAGTGTTGTAGCTTCTGCTCCCTCATTCTTCTCATGTGCAGTGCCCTCAACTTTCTCATGCGTTCGCACTGCTCCCGCTGCACAATTTTCATTTCTTTACTAAAATTTTTTATGGCTGTAAAAGTAAAGGAAATATAATTTTTCAATGTACTTTAAAAGACAATCATTGTTTGGTGTATAAAGCAGATAAAGTGCTGTCTGAGCCAGTTACATCTTCGACTTAAAAATATTAAAATAGACAAATTACCAGGACCAGATGGCATACACCCCCGTATCCTAAGTGAATTAAGTAATGTCATAGCCAGACCCTTATTTATGATATTTGTGGACTGTATTCTGACAGTGAATGTCCCACAGGATTGGCTCATGGCAAATGTGGTGCCAATATTCAAAAACGGTTAAAAAACAGAGCCTGGAAACTATAGGCCGTTAAGTTTAACATCTCTTGTGGTTAAACTGTTTGAATTTTTTCAGAGAGATGCAATCTTATAGCATCTCAAATAAAATAAGCAAGTAACACCATATCAGCATGGCTTCGTGAGGGATCGGTCATGCCAAACTAATTTAATCAGTTTCTATGAGGAGGTAAGTTCTAGACTTGACAGCGGCGAATCACTGAATGTCGTTTATCTGGACTTCTCCAAAGCATTTGACACTGTACAACATAAAAGGTTAGTATATAAAATGAGAAAGCTCAGACTGGGAGAAAATGTCTTTATGTAGGTAAGTAACTGGCTCAGTGATAGAAAAGAGAGGGTGGTTATTAACGGTACACACTCAGATTGGGTCACTGTCAAAAGTGGGTTACCTCAGGGGTCAGTATTGGGCCCTATTCTCTTCAATATATTTATTAATGATCTTGTAGAAGGCTTGCATAGTAAAATATCAATTTTTGCAGATGAAAATAAACTTTGTAAACGAATTAACAATGAAGAGGACAGTATACTGTGTATATATATATATATATATATATATACTACAGAGTATAATATACTGCTACAGAGTGATCTGGATAGATTGGAGGCTTGGGCAGATAAGTGGCAGATGAGGTTTAACACTGAGAAATGTAAAGTTATGCACTTATGAAGGAATAATGCAAGTCACCCGTACATACTAAATGTTAAAACACTCGTTAACACTGACATGTAAAAGGACCTATGAATTTTAATAATCAGTAAACTAAGCTGCAAAAACCAGTGTCAGGCAGCTGATGCCAAGACCAATAAGATAATGGGTTGCATGAGAAGGGGCATAGATGCCCGTGATAAGAACATAGTCCTACCACTTTACAAATCTTTTTTTCAGACCACACATGGAGTACTGGGTACAGTTCTGGGCTCCTGTGAACAAGGCTGACATAGCAGAGCTGGAGAGGGTTCAGAGGAGGACAACTAAATTAATAACTGGAATGTGGCAACTACAGGACCCTGAAAGATTATCAGCATTAGGGTTATTCACTTCAGAAAAAAGACGACTGATGGGAGATCTAACTAATATGTATACATATATCAGGGGTCAGTACAGAGTTCTCTCCTATCATCTATTTATCCACAGGATTGTGACTGTGACGAGGGGACATCCTGTGCGTCAGGAGGAATGAAGGTTTGTACACAAACATAGAAGAGGATTATTTAGGGTAAGAGCAGTGAGACTATGGAACTCTCTGCCTGAGGGGATGGTGATGGTGAGTACAATAAAGGAATTCTAGAGGGGCCTGGATGTATTTCTGGAGCGTAATAATATTACAGGCTATAGCTACTAGAGAGGGGTCGTTGATCCAGGGAGTTATTCGGATTGCCTGATTGGAGTCAGGAAGGAATTTTTTCTTCTCCTAAAGTGAGGAAAATTGGCTTATAAGTCACAGTTATTTTTTTTCCATGGTCTGGATCAACTTGCAGGATAACAGGCCAAACTGGATGGAGAGATCTATTTTTTAGGCCTTCTGTACTATGTTACTATGTTAATCCATTATATATTCTTTTATTTAGGATTAATAATAGTTCTTTTGAATTTATGGTTATGGACTTAGTATTTTAGTTATTGTGTTTTTTTGTATATTAATTACTTTATACTGTTCATGTTTTATATTACTGTTGTGTGTTGTACGTTCTTTGTTCACAGTTTCATAGTTTTTACCCCATTCTGTAGATAATTATTTATATTGTTTTGTGCACTTAAATTTTTTTAGTTTAACTAAATTCTTATATATTGGATGCTAGTTACATCTTAATTAAATTGTATGCCTCATTGAGATACTTTACTGAAATCAGTACACCAGTAACATCAGCTAGCTGTAAAAAAAATGTTTTACGTGGATTTAATTTGTGTCTGGGTTTTTAGACTGAGTGCACAGACAGATATAGTGGCACAGGTCACTCCCGTACTCCATCAACCCTTTTTAATAAAGTTTGGAATAAATATATTTTTTTTTTCAAGTGTGGACAAAAGATGTGAAAAAATAACCTGCAGATAAATGAGCATGGTCTCTGACAGACCCTGAAGAGTGGTGAAATACAAATATTTTAGCTACACTTCTTGGAATGAACGCAAAGTGTGGTACTTTAGGTTATACAATATCTGAAGTCTGAATAAAATTTTGAGGTTGAACTTGAACTTGTTTATAATTTTTTGATTGAATAAAATCAGCCTGTGGTAATTAAAGACTAAACTGACACCTCTATGTGTGTGGAGACATTTTTTAAATTAAAACATCAACAGAATATATTTACCCTCCTGGCGGGGCGTGGTCACCAGCTCGTCTTCTTCATCCTCCTCATCCTCCTGTACCGTCCCCTCCTCTCCCTCAGGTGGGCTATGGGCCTGATGCCCTGATGGTCCTGCCTGCTCCTCTTCCTGCTCATCCTCCTCATCCTCCATCATCTCCTCTTCCACCACCTTCTTCTTATTAGGGCGTTTCGGTCTTAATTTTGGAAGAGGCACTCCTGTAATGACCAAATTATTCAAAAATACCAACATAAACAAGCAAAGAAAAAACAAAACTTAACGGTACACAAAATTAATCTATGGTGGGATCTGGATGGCATAATCATTACCCCTATGTTTGATTTCACATGATTTGGTGTTAGATGGAACTATGAATGAAGTTTTTCATATGTTTTACAGTTGAGTACGTTTATATCTAGGATGAGGTAGAAGGGGGTATTGGTTCGCAAGGTACTGTTGCATGGTTATTGGAAAGAGGTGTACAAAGTCAACTGTTTTGACATTGGATCGGGGTTTACATCATATATCTATTTCTCACTGTGAGTGAATGTATATATTTTAACTGTTTAATCAGCACTTACTAAATCCGTTCTGGAGAACTTTTAGGCAGAAGAGCAAGCCAACTAAATTATTTATTGCAAATTTCCGACTTTACCATTGTACCAGAATACCAGTATAGTCTGTCTTCCACACAATTATCATTTTGCTGTAACAGCTGCCTACATTCAATATGCTGACTGTGCTTTTAATAGTGTGCCTGCGAAGCTGTATGGTAGGGAATGTGTAAAGCCGATTAGTACACATTAGACATTTTTAAGGGTATGCGGCCCAAAGAGAGTGCTTGAGTGCCGCCTCTAGCACCCGTTCCATCGTTTCAACACTACTGAAGTAAGTAAAATGTTGTAAAGGGATAGAAATACTTATTTGCATAACTCAACACATTAATAAAAATACGTGTTAGTTATAAAATTAATGTAAGCATCGTACCTGGACAGTTTTTATTTCTGACCTCTTTCACTAGTTTCATATTGTGTCTTTTTAGGTCAGACCATTTCTTCAGATATGCCTGTTTAGAATGCCTCTTTCCATTCTTGAAACTTAATGCGCTGGCCATTCTCCTTAAAATGGCCTGCTTTTCTTCGCGTCTAGTTATGTCGTCATAACCTTTTTTCAATAGAGTCTACCAGATAAAAATTAGAGGATGTAATGCAAAAGTACTAAAATACAATTATTAGTAATTATAGTCATCAAAACCAATAAAAATTGGGGACCCGATGCAACCGCCGATTTCCGCCGAAAAAACCGCAGGTAAATCCATAAACTTAAGTAACAGGACAACATGTCGTTCCCGGTATGTCATGTGTCCTGAAGAGGTTAAGTCTACCAATACCCCCTATAAAAAATTTGCCAAACCTGGATTGGCAATGATATAATTTTGGTTGCATTGCTAATCCAACAGTATTGTTTAAAGTTCCATATTGCTTGTATTGTTACAGTTAACAAGTTACCACTGCATCTTATGGGTTAAATGTCCACCATAAGTATTACTGACGGTCACAGACATCAGACGAAGAAGTATAGCTACGTCATTGTGTTTGAAGTGGTAAATGATTTTTGCACAAATTAAAGCGATTACATCACACTACAATGTCAGTATAATGTATGTTTGAATAGCAGACAAATTTCTCTCATATGCAAATAGCACCTCAATTTACGATATACACACTGTATATCCCACGCTATAAAACCCACATCCAACCCCATCTTCCCCCTTAAACACTTCACCGCCTTAAACCCACCTCCTTCAATTAATCCACCCCCTACCTCCTCAATCACACACACACATACACAGTTTAGAAGAAGTAATGATCGACCTCCAGTATTTCAGTATATGCTGGTTCATTTTGCGTTACCCAGGGTGCACCACGTGGAGGCGAACCAGCCGTAAACCCCATACAGTACCGTCAATTCACTAGACAGGTACACCTCTCCTCAGATGGCTAATACACCATTCTTCATACAACACAAACATACATTTTCCATAGAATGCAATATTACAACGGTAACCTCAAATCCTAAATTTTACATTGATATAAAAAAAAATTGGATTATTTTGGAGACATGATCACATAAATTAATTAACCTTTGTATTTTCATTTTTTGCATTAAATGTATACATGTTGTACAAGGTCTATGATTGTACCTGGTCCCGTCACGCGTGCTGCCATGAGCGCCAAAATCCACAGTAATCTTTTTTAATTGTGGCATACACATGACCACCGGCACAATAAAATAGTCATCGTGAATAATTGCTACAACCATATGCTGGACCATTTAAATGGATCACGTAGATACGAGAGAAAACAATGTTCCGGTACAATGCTGACATAACATCACCAACACTCAGTAATGTACATGTTCTCCTATGAAAGTAATTTTTTTTATTTATCTCAAATTGTTTACTTTGTACATGGTTAGAAACGTAGCAAATCATTCCTTAAACACACACATATATATATATATATATATATATATATATATATATCAAATGTACCATATGTATGTATGTATGTATGTCACTCAAAAACTCCAAAAAAGGAAAAATTTATTTAAATGAAACTTTGAATACAGATCCATTGCTAACAGGAAATAATTCTTGCTGTGTTCTAATTTTTCTTGGACGTACTATCCAGATACATACCAAAATAAATAACATTATGATAGCCAATACAATCCTAATAGCCATACACATGTTGTATTATTAGTTAATAAATGGTTTCAGCTCCTATCCCCAGTTGCAAGAAGCACTGATCACAACTTTTGACCACTTTTCAGCTCCTGAAATATTCAGTCATATGACGGATGATGACACAACCACACAGCGATATGCTATGATTTAGGTCTTACGCAATGTCATATCCCTATCCGGATCTCACTCATAAAAATTTAAAGGACTATAATCAGGCTAACTTGTAATGTAAAATAAGAATATTAAGAATATTAAGCCAGGAAGCAGGATGTCATATGGCCGCACCTTTAGACTCAGAAGACAACAGACCCTAATAACCATCTGCTGAGATCACCTCACACCTCATGCAGCTTCAACGTGAGGTACATGAGCAGCAGCATCAGCAGCTTGTATTTAAATTGCAGTATAAGGCCTATATATATATCTCGGCATAACTGGGCAGGACAGGCTTCACTAGCCAACGTTGTTTTAAAAGTCATACAGACAATTCAACGTGAGGTACATGAGCAGCAGCATCAGCAGCTTGTATTTAAATTGCAGTATAAGGCCTATATATATCTCGGCCTAACTGGGCAGGACAGGCTTCACTAGCCAACGTTGTTTTAAAAGTCATACAGACAATTCAACGTGAGGTACATGAGCAGAAGCATCAGCAGCATCAGCAGCTTGAATTTAAATTGCAGTATAAGGCCTATATATATCTCGGCCTAACTCTGCAGGACAGGCTTCACTAGCCAACGTTGTTTTAAAAGTCATACAGACAATTCAACGTGAGGTACATGAGCAGCAGCATCAGCAGCTTGTATTTAAATTGCAGTATAAGGCCTATATATATCTCGGCCTAACTGGGCAGGAGAGGCTTCACTAGCCAACGTTGTTTTAAAAGTCATACAGACAATTCAACGTGAGGTACATGAGCAGCAGCATCAGCAGCTTGTATTTAAATTGCAGTATAAGGCCTATATATATATCTCGGCCTAACTGGGCAGGACAGGCTTCACTAGCCAACGTTGTTTTAAAAGTCATACAGACAATTCAACGTGAGGTACATGAGCAGCAGCATCAGCAGCTTGTATTTAAATTGCAGTATAAGGCCTATATATATCTCGGCCTTACTGGGCAGGAGAGGCTTCACTAGCCAACGTTGTTTTAAAAGTCATACAGACAATTCAACGTGAGGTACATGAGCAGCAGCATCAGCAGCTTGAATTTAAATTGCAGTATAAGGCCTATATATATCTCGGCCTAACTTGGCAGGAGAGGCTTCACTGGCCAACGTTGTTTTAAAAGTCATACAGACAAATTCAACGTGAGGTACATGAGCAGCAGCATCAGCAGCTTGTATTTAAATTGCAGTATAAGGCCTATACAGTATATATCTCGGCCTAACTGGGCAGGAGAGGCTTCACTAGCCAACGTTGTTTTAAAAGTCATTTAGACAATTCAACGTGAGGTACATGAGCAGCAGCATCAGCAGCTTGTATTTAAATTGCAGTATAAGGCCTATATATATCTCGGCCTAACTCTGCAGGACTGGCTTCACTAGCCAACGTTGTTTTAAAAGTCATACAGACAATTCAACGTGAGGTACATGAGCAGCAGCATCAGCAGCTTGTATTTAAATTGCAGTATAAGGCCTATATATATCTCGGCCTAACTCTGCAGGACAGGCTTCACTAGCCAACGTTGTTTTAAGAGTCAAACAGACAATTCAACGTGAGGTACATGAGCAGCAGCATCAGCAGCTTGTATTTAAATTGCAGTATAAGGCCTATATATATATCTCGGCATAACTGGGCAGGACAGGCTTCACGAGCCAACGTTGTTTTAAAAGTCATACAGACAATTCAACGTGAGGTACATGAGCAGCAGCATCAGCAGCTTGTATTTAAATTGCAGTATAAGGCCTATATATATCTCGGCCTAACTGGGCAGGACAGGCTTCACTAGCCAACGTTGTTTTAAAAGTCATACAGACAATTCAACGTGAGGTACATGAGCAGAAGCATCAGCAGCATCAGCAGCTTGAATTTAAATTGCAGTATAAGGCCTATATATATCTCGGCCTAACTCTGCAGGACAGGCTTCACTAGCCAACGTTGTTTTAAAAGTCATACAGACAATTCAACGTGAGGTACATGAGCAGCAGCATCAGCAGCTTGTATTTAAATTGCAGTATAAGGCCTATATATATCTCGGCCTAACTGGGCAGGAGAGGCTTCACTAGCCAACGTTGTTTTAAAAGTCATACAGACAATTCAACGTGAGGTACATGAGCAGCAGCATCAGCAGCTTGTATTTAAATTGCAGTATAAGGCCTATATATATATCTCGGCCTAACTGGGCAGGACAGGCTTCACTAGCCAACGTTGTTTTAAAAGTCATACAGACAATTCAACGTGAGGTACATGAGCAGCAGCATCAGCAGCTTGTATTTAAATTGCAGTATAAGGCCTATATATATCTCGGCCTTACTGGGCAGGAGAGGCTTCACTAGCCAACGTTGTTTTAACCACCTCAGCCCCCAGTGCTTAAACACCCTGAAAGACCAGGCCACTTTTTACACTTCTGACCTACACTACTTTCACCGTTTATTGCTCGGTCATGCAACTTACCACCCAAATGAATTTTACCTCCTTTTCTTCTCACTAATAGAGCTTTCATTTGGTGGTATTTCATTGCTGCTGACATTTTTACTTTTTTTGTTATTAATCGAAATTTAACGATTTTTTTGCAAAAAAATGACATTTTTCACTTTCGGTTATAAAATTTTGCAAAAAAAAACGAGATCCATATAGAAATTTTGCTCTAAATTTATTGTTCTACATGTCTTTGATAAAAAAAAAATGTTTGGGTAAAAAAAAAATGGTTTGGGTAAAAGTTATAGCGTTTACAAACTATGGTACAAAAATGTGAATTTCCGCTTTTTGAAGCAGCTCTGACTTTCTGAGCACCTGTCATGTTTCCTGAGGTTCTACAATGCCCAGACAGTACAAATACCCCACAAATGACCCCATTTCGGAAAGTACACACCCTAAGGTATTCGCTGATGGGCATAGTGAGTTCATAGAACTTTTTTTTTTTTTGTCACAAGTTAGCGGAAAATGATGATTTTTTTTTTTTTTTTTTTCTTACAAAGTCTCATATTCCACTAACTTGTGACAAAAAATAAAAAGTTCTATGAACTCACTATGCCCATCAGCGAATACCTTGGGGTCTCTTCTTTCCAAAATGGGGTCACTTGTGGGGTAGTTATACTGCCCTGGCATTCTAGGGGCCCAAATGTGTGGTAAGGAGTTTGAAATCAAATTCTGTAAAAAATGACGAGTGAAATCCGAAAGGTGCTCTTTGGAATATGGGCCCCTTTGCCCACCTAGGCTGCAAAAAAGTGTCACACATCTGGTATCTCTGTATTCAGGAGAAGTTGAGGAATGTGTTTTGGGGTGTCTTTTTACATATACCCATGCTGGGTGAGATAAATATCTTGGTCAAATGCCAACTTTGTATAAAAAAATGGAAAAAGTTGTCTTTTGCCAAGATATTTCTCTCACCCAGCATGGGTATATGTAAAATGACACCCCAAAACACATTCCCCAACTTCTCCTGAGTACGGAGATACCAGATGTGTGACACTTTTTTGCAGCCTAGGTGGGCAAAGGGGCCCATATTCCAAAGAGCACCTTTCGGATTTCACAGGTCATTTTTTACAGAATTTGATTTCAAACTCCTTACCACACATTTGGGCCCCTAGAATGCCAGGGCAGTATAACTACCCCACAAGTGACCCCATTTTGGAAATAATACACCCCAAGGTATTCCGTGAGGGGCATGGCAAGTTCCTAGAATTTTTTATTTTTTGTCACAAGTTAGTGGAAAATGATGATTTTTTTTTTTTTTTTTTCATACAAAGTCTCATATTCCACTAACTTGTGACAAAAAATAAAAACTTCCATGAACTCACTATGCCCATCAGTGAATACCTTGGGGTGTCTTCTTTCCAAAATGGGGTCACTTGTGGGGTAGTTATACTGCCCTGGCATTCTAGGGGCCCAAATGTGTGGTAAGGAGTTTGAAATCAAATTCTGTAAAAAATGACCTGTGAAATCCGAAAGTTGCTCTTTGGAATATGGGCCCCTTTGCCCACCTAGGCTGCAAAAAAGTGTCACACATCTGGTATCTCTGTATTCAGGAGAAGTTGAGGAATGTGTTTTGGGGTGTCTTTTTACATATACCCATGCTGGGTGAGATAAATATCTTGGTCAAATGCCAACTTTGTATAAAAAAATGGGAAAAGTTGTCTTTTGCCAAGATATTTCTCTCACCCAGCATGGGTATATGTAAAATGACACCCCAAAACACATTCCCCAACTTCTACTGAGTATGGAGATACCAGATGTGTGACACTTTTTTGCAACCTAGGTGGGCAAAGGGGCCCATATTCCAAAGAGCACCTTTCGGATTTCACAGGTCATTTTTTACAGAATTTGATTTCAAACTCCTTACCACACATTTGGGCCCCTAGAATGCCAGGGCAGTATAACTACCCCACAAGTGACCCCATTTTGGAAAGAAGAGACCCCAAGGTATTCGCTGATGGGCATAGTGAGTTCATGGAAGTTTTTACTTTTTTGTCACAAGTTAGTGGAATATGAGACTTTGTATGAAAAAAAAAAAAAAAAAATCAGCATTTTCCACTAACTTGTGACAAAAAATAAAAAATTCTAGGAACTCGCCATGCCCCTCACGGAATACCTTGGGGTGTCTTCTTTCCAAAATGGGGTCACTTGTGGGGTAGTTATACTGCCCTGGCATTTTCCAGGGGCCCTAATGTGTGGTAAGTAGGTAAATGACCTGTGAAATCCTAAAGGTGCTCTTTGGAATATGGGCCCCTTTGCCCACCTAGGCTGCAAAAAAGTGTCACACATGTGGTATCGCCGTATTCAGGAGAAGTTGGGGAATGTGTTTTGGGGTGTCATTTTACATATACCCTTGCTGGGTGAGAGAAATATCTTGGCAAAAGACAACTTTTCCCATTTTTTTATACAAAGTTGGCATTTGACCAAGATATTTATCTCACCCAGCATGGGTATATGTAAAATGACACCCCAAAACACATTCCCCAACTTCTCCTGAGTACGGCGATACCAGATGTGTGACACTTTTTTGCAGCCTAGATGCGCAAAGGTGCCTAAATTCCTTTTAGGAGGGCATTTTTAGACATTTGGATACCAGACTTCTTCTCACACTTTGGGGCCCCTAGAATGCCAGGGCAGTATAAATACCCCACATGTGACCCCATTTTGGAAAGAAGACACCCCAAGGTATTCAATGAGGGGCATGGCGAGTTCATAGAAATTTTTTTTTTTTGGCACAAGTTAGCGGAAATTGATATTTTTAATTTTTTTCTCACAAAGTCTCCCGTTCCGCTAACTTGGGACAAAAATTTCAATCTTTCATGGACTCAATATGCCCCTCACGGAATACCTGGGGGTGTCTTCTTTCCGAAATGGGGTCACATGTGGGGTATTTTTACTGCCCTGGCATTCTAGGGGCCCTAAAGCGTGAGAAGAAGTCTGGAATATAAATGTCTAAAAAATTTTACGCATTTGGATTCCGTGAGGGGTATGGTGAGTTCATGTGAGATTTTATTTTTTGACACAAGTTAGTGGAATATGAGACTTTGTAAGAAAAAAAAAATAATAATTCCGCTAACTTGGGCCAAAAAAATGTCTGAATGGAGCCTTACAGGGGGGTGATCAATGACAGGGGGGTGATCAATGACAGGGGGAGTGATCAATGACAGGGGGGTGATCAATGACAGGGGGGGTGATCAATGACAGGGGGGGTGATCAATGACAGGGGGAGTGATCAATGACAGGGGGGGTGATCAGGGAGTCTATATGGGGTGATAACCACAGTCATTGATCACGCCCGTGTAAGGCTTCATTCAGACGTCCGTATGCGTTTTGCGGATCCGATCCATCTATCAGTGCATCCGTAAAAATCATGCGGACATCTGAATGGAGCTTTACAGGGGGGTAATCAATGACAGGGGGGTGATGAGGGAGTCTATATGGGGTGATCACCACAGTCATTGATCATGCCCCTGTAAGTCTCCATTCAGACGTCCGGATGCGTTTTGCGGATCCGATCCATCTTTTAGTGCATCCGTAAAAATCATGCGGACATCTGAATGGAGCTTTACAGGGAGGTAATCAATGACAGGGGGGGTGATCAATGACAGGGGGGTGATCAGGGAGTCTATATGGGGTGATAACCACAGTCATTGATCATGCCCCTGTAAGGCTTTATTCAGACGTCCGGATGCGTTTTGCGGATCCGATCCATCTATCAGTGGATCCGTAAAAATCATGCGGACATCTGAATGGAGCTTTACAGGGGGGTAATCAATGACAGGGGGGTGATCAGGGAGTCTATATGGGGTGATAACCACAGTCATTGATCATGCCCCTGTAAGGCTTCATTCAGACGTCCGGATGCGTTTTGCGGATCCGATCCATCTATCAGTGCATCCGTAAAAATCATGCGGACATCGGAATGGAGCTTTACAGGGGGGTAATCAATGACAGGGGGGTGATCAGGGAGTCTATATGGGGTGATCACCACAGTCATTGATCATGCCCCTGTAAGGCTTCATTCAGACGTCCGGATGCGTTTTGCGGATCCGATCCATCTATCAGTGCATCCGTAAAAATCATGCGGACGTCTGAATGGAGCTTTACAGGGGGGTAATCAATGACAGGGGGGGTGATCAATGACAGGGGGGTGATCAGGGAGTCTATATGGGGTGATAACCACAGTCATTGATCACGCCCGTGTAAGGCTTCATTCAGACGTCCGTATGCGTTTTGCGGATCCGATCCATCTATCAGTGCATCCGTAAAAATCATGCGGACATCTGAATGGAGCTTTACAGGGGGGTAATCAATGACAGGGGGGTGATGAGGGAGTCTATATGGGGTGATCACCACAGTCATTGATCATGCCCCTGTAAGTCTCCATTCAGACGTCCGTGTGCGTTTTGCGGATCCGATCCATCTTTTAGTGCATCCGTAAAAATCATGCGGACATCTGAATGGAGCTTTACAGGGGGGTAATCAATGACAGGGGGGGTGATCAATGACAGGGGGGTGATCAGGGAGTCTATATGGGGTGATAACCACAGTCATTGATCATGCCCCTGTAAGGCTTTATTCAGACGTCCGGATGCGTTTTGCGGATCCGATCCATCTATCAGTGGATCCGTAAAAATCATGCGGACATCTGAATGGAGCTTTACAGGGGGGTAATCAATGACAGGGGGGTGATCAGGGAGTCTATATGGGGTGATAACCACAGTCATTGATCATGCCCCTGTAAGGCTTCATTCAGACGTCCGGATGCGTTTTGCGGATCCGATCCATCTTTTTGTGCATCCGTAAAAATCATGCGGACATCTGAATGGAGCTTTACAGGGGGGTGATCAATGACAGGGGGGGTGATCAATGACAGGGGGGTGATCAGGGAGTCTATATGGGGTGATAACCACAGTCATTGATCATGCCCCTGTAAGGCTTTATTCAGACGTCCGGATGCGTTTTGCGGATCCGATCCATCTAACAGTGGATCCGTAAAAATCATGCGGACATCTGAATGGAGCTTTACAGGGGGGTAATCAATGACAGGGGGGTGATCAGGGAGTCTATATGGGGTGATCACCACAGTCATTGATCACGCCCGTGTAAGGCTTCATTCAGACGTCCGGATGCGTTTTGCGGATCCGATCCATCTATCAGTGGATCCGTAAAAATCATGCGGACGTCTGAATGGAGCTTTACAGGGGGGTGATCAATGACAGGGGGGTGATCAGGGAGTCTATATGGGGTGATCACCACAGTCATTGATCATGCCCCTGTAAGGCTTCATTCAGACGTCCGGATGCGTTTTGCGGATCCGATTCATCTATCAGTGCATCCGTAAAAATCATGCGGACATCTGAATGGAGCTTTACAGGGGGGTGATCAATGACAGGGGGGTAATCAATGACAGGGGGGTGATCAGGGAGTCTATATGGGGTGATCAGGGGTGATCAGGGGCTAATAAGGGGTTAATAAGTGACGGGGGGGGGTGTAGTGTAGTGTAGTGGTGCTTGGTGCTACTTTACTGAGCTACCTGTGTCCTCTGGTGGTCGATCCAAACAAAGGGGACCACCAGAGGACCAGGTAGCAGGTATATTAGACGCTGTTATCAAAACAGCTTATAATATACCTGTTAGGGGTTAAAAAAAACACATCTCCAGCCTGCCAGCGAACGATCGCCGCTGGCAGGCTGGAGATCCACTCTCTTACCTTCCGTTCCTGTGAGCGCGCGCGCCTGTGTGCGCGCGTTCACAGGAAATCTCGCGTCTCGCGAGAGGGCGCGCCGGCGCGTCCACCCAGAAGAGCAGGGCCGCCGCAAAGACGCAATCCTGCGTACGGCGGTCCTGAGGAGGTTAAAAGTCATTTAGACAATTCAACGTGGGGTACATGAGCAGCAGCATCAGCAGCTTGTATTTAAATTGCAGTATAAGGCCTATATATATATCTCGGCCTAACTGGGCAGGACAGGCTTCATTAGCCAACGTTGTTTTAAAAGTCATACAGACAATTCAACGTGAGGTACATGAGCAGCAGCATCAGCAGCTTGTATTTAAATTGCAGTATAAGGCCTATATATATCTCGGCCTAACTGGGCAGGACAGGCTTCACTAGCCAACGTTGTTTTAAAAGTCATACAGACAATTCAACGTGAGGTACATGAGCAGCAGCATCAGCAGCTTGTATTTAAATTGCAGTATAAGGCCTATATATATATCTCGACCCAACTGGGCAGGACAGGCTTCACTAGCCAACGTTGTTTTAAAAGTCAGACAGACAATTCAACGTGAGGTACATGAGCAGCAGCATCAGCAGCTTGTATTTAAATTGCAGTATAAGGCCTATATATATCTCGGCCTAACTGGGTAGGACAGGCTTCACTAGCCAACGTTGTTTTAAAAGTCATACAGACAATTCAACGTGAGGTACATGAGCAGCAGCAGCAGCAGCTTGTATTTAAATTGCAGTATAAGGCCTATATAAATATCTCGGCCTAACTGGGCAGGACAGGCTTCACTAGCCAACGTTGTTTTAAAAGTCATACAGACAATTCAACGTGAGGTACATGAGCAGCAGCATCAGCAGCTTGTATTTAAATTGCAGTATAAGGCCTATATATATCTCGGCCTAACTGGGCAGGAGAGGCTTCACTAGCCAACGTTGTTTTAAAAGTCATACAGACAATTCAACGTGAGGTACATGAGCAGCAGCATCAGCAGCTTGTATTTAAATTGCAGTATTAGGCCTATATATATCTCGGCCTAACTGGGCAGGACAGGCTTCACTAGCCAACGTTGTTTTAAAAGTCATACAGACAATTCAACGTGAGGTACATGAGCAGCAGCATCAGCAGCATCAGCAGCTTGTATTTAAATTGCAGTATAAGGCCTATATATATCTCGGCCTAACTCTGCAGGACAGGCTTCACTAGCCAACGTTGTTTTAAAAGTCATACAGACAATTTAACGTGAGGTACATGAGCAGCAGCATCAGAAGCTTGTATTTAAATTGCAGTATAAGGCCTATAAATATCTAGGCCTAACTCCGCGGGACAGGCAGCAGCAGCCAATGTGTGTGCAGCAAAGGTGTGTTCACGGGAATGGAACCCCACCAGACCCGGGCAAAACCATACATCAACTGAGACATCTCCGACAGCAGGAGCAGCAACAGCAGGTGACATATGGGCAGCAGCAGTGTGTTCCCGGGAATGGGCCCCCACCAGACCCGGGCAACACCATACATCAACTGAGACATCTCCGACAGCAGCAGCAGCAACAGCAGGTGACATGTGGGCAGCAGAAGTGTGTTCCCGGGAATGGGTCCCCACCAGACCCGGGCAACACCATACCTCAACTGAGACATCTCCGACAGCAGCAGCAGCAACAGCATGTGACATGTGGGCAGCAGCAGTGTGTTCCCGGGAATGGGCCCCCACCAGACCCGGGCAACACCATACCTCAACTGAGACATATTGATATTAATTTTATACATTATAGATATCGATAAAATGTATGTAAATATATAAAGGAATTAACATGTACATATAGATCTCTCAATTTCCAGATCAGGCACATGGAAGATGAAGCAGAACACTGTGTTTTCGCTTACAACGACATCATGTGTTTTCTCGAAGGCAGAGTGCTGTGGAATTGTCGGTGTTTAGCAGCGGCTCTTTCGTTCCTCCTCATGTCTGTGAGGAGGAATGTGTCCCGACGCTCCACCCACCCATACACGATCAGTATCGCACACACGCTAGTCTACATCCAACTGCTACACCCATCCCTCATGTGCCTTTGTGAGCACCAAAGGCAGTGATGAGCCAAGTTTCAGCGGGCGGAGTCTGGAAGCGTTCCGCCGTGATCCAACGGGGGAAACGCAATCTCCCTTAGGTGATGAAGCAGCGTTGTTCCAAAGCTGATGAAAGGGTCCACATTGGGGCTTCCACCAGTGAGCAACCTGCATGATCTCTTGACGGTCATAGGGTCTAACGATCCATTTAAAGTGGCTATTTTGAACAACCGGGGTATTGATGTCAGGCGCAAAGGGTGCATACTTGAGCATGGCACAGCGGATCGCCAACACTGTCATCCAGCACAGTGCATTTTTCAAGCTGTTTAGAGGGAAACATGTGTTCTTCAGTTACATAGAACTGACAGTAAACTGTTTGTGCATAACGATTAGCAGTTTGGCTCCTGTACACGGACCCATAAAAATTTATGGTTCAGTATTCAGTGCGTGTGCTATGCGTTGACATCACGCATTCCTACCGCGTGTTTCAATTGACCGTGAGAAAGAAGTTTAATTCTTTTTTAGTTTTATTAAATTTTTATTCTTTGAGGATTTATATAAATTTACAGTAATACGCTCCTCTAAAATGCAGTTGTATGTAGAAGGAAAAAAAAACAGCACTTAAATAGATCTGATGTGGTAGGTAAATATATAGATTTTGTCTATAATGCAATATTAATATATTAATCTCACCCATTTCACCCTGGAAGCAATCAAATTTGCTAATAAGGCTGAAATCAACATTCTATTGGACCGTATTACTGCACATAGATATACAATGTATATTTGAATTTTTTTATAATTATATAAAAAACATAATAAAAACATAACCGTGATTAATAAAGCACAAACAGTTTACTGTCAGTTCTATGTAACTGAAGAACACATGTTTCCCTCTAAACAGCTTGAAAAATGCACTGTGCTGGATGACAGTGTTGGCGATCTGCTGTGCCATGCTCAAGTATGCACCCTTTGCGCCTGACATCAATACCCCGGTTGTTCAAAATAGCCACTTTAAATGGATCGTTAGACCCTATGACCGTCAAGAGATCATGCAGGTTGCTCACTGGTGGAAGCCCCAATGTGGACCCTTTCATCAGCTTTGGAACAACGCTGCTTCATCACCTAAGGGAGATTGCATTTCCCCCGTTGGATCACGGCG
The DNA here is from genome assembly GCF_905171765.1 of Bufo bufo. NCBI lineage: Eukaryota > Metazoa > Chordata > Amphibia > Anura > Bufonidae > Bufo > Bufo bufo. The sequence continues at coordinate 105,712 of NW_024399968.1, forward strand.
GAACGCTTCCAGACTCCGCCCGCTGAAACTTGGCTCATCACTGCCTTTGGTGCTCACAAAGGCACATGAGGGATGGGTGTAGCAGTTGGATGTAGACTAGCGTGTGTGCGATACTGATCGTGTATGGGTGGGTGGAGCGTCGGGACACATTCCTCCTCACAGACATGAGGAGGAACAAAAGAGCCGCTGCTAAACACCGACAATTCCACAGCACTCTGCCTTCGAGAAAACACATGATGTCGTTGTAAGCGAAAACACAGTGTTCTGCTTCATCTTCCATGTGCCTGATCTGGAAACCTGGAGCAGACTACTTAGGTCTGATTGTGTGCTGTGTGGTCATGCACACTAATTACTTAAAAATAAAATAATGTGTGATTATTAAAAAATGGATCAATACTGAAATTAATCAATACATAAATATAAATAAAACCCAACTGTACATTTCATAATTTTAAAAATGATCATATTATACATTAAATAAATTTAAAAATATAATATACATGTAAATATAACTATAAATATATTAAAAATTAACAAAAATCAATAAAAATATTTATTAAAACATGATCAATACATTAAAATAAATAAAATCGATAATCAATATATAAATAATAAAAATATTAAATAATACACACTATTACTGAAATCAAACATACATGATTATATTACATTTTTAAAAACTAAGAAATACATATATATATATATATATATATGTTTTAAAATCCATGATTAATAAAGTAATAAATAGATAAAATATAATGCAAAATAATAAATAAATATATATATAATAAATAGAAAAATAAATTTCAAAATTCATCAAAAAATTCATAACTAGTAATTAATAAATAAATTCATAAATATAAATAAATAAATAAGTTAATAAATAAATAAAAATATCAATAAGTAAGTTAAAAAGATTAAAAAACAACGGATTTTTGGAGGGAGAGAAAAGGAGAGTGATGGACAAGGGACGTCTCAACGTCCTGAACCGACAGCGGGGGCCAAGAAGTCACTGCCGATCCAGGACTCGTTCATCTTGATTAAGGTGAGTCTGTCCACGGAGTCAGTGGACAGACGGGTCCTCTTGTCCGTGACCACCCCACCTGCCGCGCTGAAAGTCCGCTCAGACGGTACGCTGGAGGGGGGGCAAGACAATAGCTCCAGCGCATACTGAGCGAGCTCACGGCAGGTGTCCAGCCTGGCAACCCAGTACTCCATGGGGTCGTCGGTGCTCATGCTGTCGGAAGCACCGACTGACCCCATGTAGTCAGCCACCATGCGGGCCAGCCGCTGGTGGTGACTGCTGCTGCTGCTACTGGGTCGCGCAGACTGGTAGAACTGCCTCATCTCACCCATAAGGTCACCAAGTCGGCTGGTGCTGCTGGGACCAGCCGTCGGCTGGGTGAGATGGGCGGGGAGAACTGGAGCCTGAGGCCGCGGGTTAGCCTCCTCCAGCCGTTTGATGAGACAGGACCGCAGTTTTTCAATCCGGGCCTGTCTCCGGCTGGCTGGGATGAACTGCTCCAGCTTCCCCTTGCATCTAGGGTCTAAAAGGGTGGCCAACCAGAAATCATCACTCTCCTTCAGTTTCCTGATCCGGGGGTCCCTCCTAAGGCAGCGCAGCATGTGGGCAGCCATAGGGAAGAGGACAGCCTGCTGTGCCTCCTCATGGCTGCCAGGGACCATGACTTCCTGGTCCTCTTGCTGATGTTCATGATGGTCCCTGTTGCTGCTGCCCCACCCCCAGACTAACGGTGCCCCCGACACCGTCTCTCCCTCCTGACCAGGCGCAGACTCCTGGACGTCATGAATGTCTTCCTCCTCCTCCACGTCGTCCTGGGCCTGGTCTTGGTGGAGCAAGGCCGCCTCATCTTGCTCCACCAAGGCACTCTCCCCAGCCTCGAGCAGGCGATCTAGTGTCCTGTCCAGCAGGAACACTAAGGGGAGCACGTCATTGAGGCCGACATGCTCCCCGCTGACCATCTTGGTCGCCTGCTCAAATGGGGCCAACACGTGGCAGACCTGCTGTTTCTGCCCCCACTCCGCATTAGTGATGTATGGGAGTGTGTTGGTTGGCCCTGGAGTGCCTAGGTCAAGCAGGTATTCCCTCACCGCCCTTCTCTGCTCCCACAACCTCTCCAGCATGTGGAGGGTGGAGTTCCACCGCGTCACGCTGTCGACAATCAGCCTGTGAGGGGGCAGGCTGTTGTCCCGCTGCAGTCTGGACAGGGACGCGGAGGCAGTTGGGGAGCGTCGGAAGTGGCTGGCAATCCGACGGACACGTTGCACAATGTCACTCAACCCTGGAAATGTACGTAGGTATTTCTGGACAACCAGGTTGAGGACATGTGCCATGCAGGGGACGTGTGTCAGACTGCCAGCATGGAGGGCGGCGAGGAGGTTGCTGCCGTTGTCACATACAACCATACCTGCCTGGAGCCTTCGGGGTGTCAGCCACTTCTGGACCTGATCCTGTAGTTCTGATAGAACATCAGGTCCAGTGTGTCTCCGCTCCCCTAAGCTAACAAGCTGGAGCACGGCCTGGCAGCGGACGTGCCCCACACTTGCATAGCTACGGGGACGCTTGCTGGGGGGCTCAGCAGCTGTGGAGACAGTGGCTTGAGGGAGGATAGTGTTTCCACCCTGGACACCCCGTGGCGGCACCACAAACTCTGATGCCGCTGTTCCCTCCCCGGCGCCTCGGAGGGAAACCCAATGGGCGGTAAAACTAATGTAGCGCCCCTGCCCATGCCTGCTGGTCCAGGCATCCATGGTCAGATGCACCCTGTCGCTGACAGCGTGATCCAGCGACAGGGATACATTCTGCACCACATGCTGGTGGAGGGCAGGGACGCCGGTCCTGGCGAAGAAATGGCGGCTGGGGACACGCCATCTAGGTTGGGCCTGCTCCAACATCTGCCTGAATGGATTGCTATCCACAAGGTTGAAGGGCAGCAGATGTTGGGCAATAACCCTTGCCAGGAGCCCATTGAGAGAACGCACGCGTCTGTCCCCGGGGGTGTAGGGCGCGGTGCGTTCCAAAGCCTCAGCAATTGAGGGCTGGCGCCGGACGGCAGAGGAGGAGGACCTGGAGGAGGGTGCAGTGGAGGCAGAGGTATGGCTGCCGGTACCAGTACCTCTAGGAGAGGGAGTGGTGGAATGGGACTCAATTTGAGTCTGCGGTTGCTGCTGATGCTGAACAGTGGCAGGAGCTGCTGCTACGACCACCACGCATCTCTTCCCACTCCCGCCAGTGATTGACTCTAAGGTGCTGGGTCAGGGCAGTGGTACCCAGCCGAGCCAAACACTTCCCTCTCCTCACCCTGGCATGGCATAGCTGACAGATGCCAATTGTGACATCATCTGCTGCCAGGGTGAAATAGGCCCAAACAGGCGACTTCCGCCCAAACCTCTGGTCAGATGGGGCAGAGGATACCCGCGCCTGTTCAGGCTCGGTGCGCACAGTAGGAGCTGGCTGCTGCTGCCTGCCGCTCTTACCAGTGGAGCCCCTGACACTGGGCTCCCTGGTGACCTGGCGCACCAATTGCCTCGCCTGCCTACCTTCGTCAGTGCTGCTGTCACGTGACGAAGGAGGTGGAACACACTCTGTGTCACCCTCCTCCTCAGACTCAAGGCCCCCATGTGATGGACCGAGAGGAACAGCTAACGGGGAGCCCCTGCCATGGCTCTGCTGTCCCCTCACTGACACCTGAGTCTGACTAGGTGCAGGAGTAGTGTGGCTTACCCCACCCGCACCCGTTGGAAGGGATATCACTGGGGTACTCACAGGAGGTACCCCATCCTCCTCCTCTACCCCTTTCATAAGGTCTTGACAATCGGGTGGACTAAATTCAAGTTCACCCTCCTGCATTAAGTCCCCCAAGATGTCCCTCTCACTGTCGCTAAACAGGAGCAGGGTATCATCTTGGGGACTGGGGGGTGGTGAAGCAGGAGGAGGAGTTGCCCCACCGCTGCTGATGCTGCTGCTCCTGCTGCGAGCCTGGGCAGATGAATCTGTGGCACTGGATTGTGCCACATATGCCACAATTGCATCCGCCTCGTCTGAACCAATTGTGCGGCTGCCACGCGCAAAAAAATCTGGGATCAGGCGTGCTCCACTGACTGCTGGCTGCTGTCCACCAGCGTTCCTTCTCCTGCCCCTACTGCTCTGGCTGCGTGCCTCGCCTTTGTGGCTCATTTTTGGAAGAACCAACCAAAAATAAAATATATATAAATATAGGGGATAAACTTTATTGGGCCGGTGACAAAAAAAACCAAATGATATAAAATACCAAAAAAAAAAAATTAAAAGTTATAGAAACCAAAAAGAAATTAAAGATTAATTATTAATATATATATTTTTTTATTTTTTATTATTTTGCACTAATAACTAAAATTAAACTAACTACTAAGACACAGACTGAGACAAAACGAAGACAAGTAACACTAAAACTTTTTTTTTTTTTTTTACCTAACTACAGAGACACGGACTAAGACAAAACGAAGACAAGTAACACTAAAACTTTTTTTTTGCTTTTTAGTTTTTTTTGTGACCTAACTACAAAGACACAGACTAAGACAAAACGAAGACAAGTAACACTAAAAGTTTTTTTTTTGCTTTTTTTTTTTTTAAACCAACTACAAAAACACGGACTAAGACAAAACGAAGACAAGTAACACTAAAACTTTTTTTATGCTTTTTTGTTTTTTTTGTGACCTAACTACAAAGACACAGACTAAGACAAAACGAAGACAAGTAACACTAAAAGTTTTTTTTTGCTTTTTGTTTAAACTAACTACAAAAACACAGACTAAGAAAAAACGAAGACAAGTAACACTAAAACTTTTTTTTGGCTTTTTTGTGACCTAACTACAAAAACACGGACTAATACAAAACGAAGACAAGTAACACTAAAACTTTTTTTTTTGCTTTTTTTTATTTTTAAACTAACTACAAAAACACGGACTAAGACAAAACAAAGACAAGTAACACTAAAGGTTTTTTTTTTTCTACTAACTACCTACAACGGCACAAAG